>NW_026057582.1:133426634-133588075 GCF_023721935.1 Panthera uncia
AAAAAAAAAAAAAAAAAAAAAAAAAAAAAAAAAAAAAGAAGACATCCAGATGGCCAGCAGACACATGAAAAGATGCTCAATGTTACTCCTCATCAGGGAAATACAAATCAAAACCACACTGAGATATGACCTCACACCAGTTAGAGCAGCTAAAATGAACAAATCAGGAGACTATAGATGCTGGCGAGGATGTGGAGAAATGGGAACCCTCTTGCACTGTTGGTGGGAACGCAAACTGGTGCAGCCACTCTGGAAAACAGTGGGGAGATTCCTCAAAAAATTAAAAATAGATCTACCCTATGACCCAGCAATAGCACTGCTAGGAATTTACGCAACAGATACAGGAGTGCTGATGCATAAGGGCACTTGTACCCCAATGTCTATAGCAGCACTTTCAACAATAACCAAATTATGGAAAGAGCCTAAATGTCCATCAACTGACGAATGGATAAAGAAGTTGTGGTTTATATACACAATGGAATACTATGTGGCAATGAGAAAGAATGAAATATGGCCTTTTGTAGCAACGTGGATGGAACTGGAGAGTGTTATGCTAAGTGAAATAAGTCATACAGAGAAAGACAGACACCATGTTTTTTCACTTATGTGGAGCCTGGGAAACTTAGCAGAAAACCATGGGGTAGGGAAAGGGGGGAAAAAAGTTAGAGAGGGAGGGAGCAAACCGTAAGAGACTCTTAAAAACTGAGAATAAACTGAGGGTTGATGGGGGGTAGGAGGGAGGGGAGGGTGGGTGATGGGTATTAAGGAGGGCACCTGTTGGGATGAGCACTGGGTGTTGTATGGAAACCAGTTTGACAATAAATTTCATATTAAAAAAAAGAATTCTTGGCTGTATATTTTTCTGATTCAGCACATTGAATATATCTCGCCACTCCTTTCTGCCCTGCCACATTTCTGTGGATAGGTCTGCTGCAAACCTGATCTGTCTTCCCTTGTAGATTAAGGACTTTTTTCCCTTGTGGTTTCATGATTCTCTCCTTGCCTGAGTATTTTGTGATGATATGCCTTGTTCATGGTCAGTTTTTGTTGAATCTAATGGGAGTCCTCTGTGCTTCCTGAATTTTGATGTCTGTGTCTTTCCTCAGGTTAGGAAAGTTTTCTGCTATGATTTGGTCCCATAACCCTTCTACCCCTATTTCTCTCTCTTCCTCTTCTGGGACCCCTATGATTCTGATGTTGTTCCTTTTTAATGAGTCACTGATTTCTCTAATTCTTAAATCGTGCTCTTTTGCCTTCATCTCCCTCTTTTTTTCTGCTTCATTATTCTCTTTAAGTTTGACCTCTATATTGCTGATTCTCTGTTCTGCCTCATCCATCTTTGCCGCTGTGGCCTCCGTTCAAGTTTGCAGCTCAGTTATAGCATTTTTTATTTCATCCTGACTAGCTTTTACTTCTTTTATCTCCAGAGAAAGGGATTATAATCTGTTTTCAATCCCAGCTAGTATTCTTATTATCGTGATTCTAAATTTTGGTTTAGACATGTTGCTTGTATCTGTGTTGGTTAAGTCCCTGACTGTCGTTTCTTCCTGCTCTTTCTCTTGGGGTGAATTCCTTTGCTTCGTCATTTTGAAGGGAGAAAAAGAATTAATTAGGTAAAATAATTAAATTTTTAAAAATTAAAATTAAAAAATATTAAAATTAAAAAATTAAAAACAAACACACACACACACACACACAAATCAAATAAATGATGCTAGATCCTAGGTGTGTTTTTGTCTGGGTGTTTGAAAGGGCTTGATAGATTACAAAAAAGGGAAAGAAAAATAGAAAAAAAAAAGGAAATAGTTTGAAAATTTGAAAAAATGAATACACTGAATAGACTAAAATGAAATGATGGAAGTAAAATAGAATTTGAAAAAAATTTACACAAAAGTAAAAATATAGTAAAAAAAATGAAAGAAAACTATTTTTAATAAAAATTTAAAATAAAAATGATTTTTTTCTCTTTCTGTATTCAAGAAAAAGAAAAGAAACGAAAAAGAGAAAAAAGAAAAAAGAAAGGAAAAAAGGAAAAAAAAAGAAAAGAAAGAAAATTGAATAGACGGACCGGCAAATAGACTGAAATACTACTGAAATTACTTTGTTTTCCCCTATAAGTCAAACTATGAAGCACGTTATAGTCCATAAACTAAGCAGGGGGAGAGACTTGTGTTCCTGAAGAGTGAGGTTGGCCCAGTTGGGCAGGGCTTAGTGTAACGGCTCCGTTATCCACTAGATGGCGCTGCTTAGCTAGCTTACTGGGGAGGATTGCTTTGGTGCTTGTAGGTACCCATGCGCATGCGCGGGAACAGTGGCCCTGACACCCAGCAACTCAGTCGCTAGTATCGAACTCTGTTATCCCCAATGCGCAATTGTGCACCCGTCCTTTGTCTTCGGCCTCTGACCACTCCCGCTTTTACGCTGTCGGTGACCAAGCCCCAGGCAGCCCTTACCTCCTGAGTTTTATCTCAGATGCAGCTATGTTTCCTGACCCCTTACTTCTGAGGGACCACAGCTCTGACCCGCTCGGCTCCTCTGCGGGACCTTCTCACCGAGCACTGGCCGGTGCCCGCCACACCCAGGAACATTCGCGGAACTCTGCTGCTGCCGAAGCCAAGAGACTGCGGCCGGGTGCCAGCCCACCCCAGAAAAGGTTTGCGAGATAGTCCAGCAGCAGCATTTCAGGGACTATGGAAACTCACAACACACACCTGGCACCAGGCTTCACTCTTAACGACCTTGTTCCAGCACCAGCGAAAGTGGTTGTTCTCCCGGGTCCACTGGGGCCTTGCCTTTGGGGACCCACACAGCCTCTACCAGGTGTCCTCCCAGCAGGGGAACCGCCTCTCCCCATGTGGCCTGAAGAACCCTGGGCCCCACTCTGCTCCTGAGGATCTGCCCTTCCCATCAGAGCACCACCAGGTATCGAGCTGCAGAGTTTCAGACTCTGTGCCCCCACTGTTTATAGTCTTAATGGAATTTAAACCCTCTCCTTTCTCCCTTTTTAGTTCAGTCCCTGTGGCTGTTTCCACTTTTCCACTTTCTCTCCAGCTGCTTTTGGGGGGGGGGATGCTTTTCCCCTGTTCTCTCCCCGCCCCCGTCTCCGTCCTCTCTTCGCGGCAAAAGTGGCTCCCTGCCCTCCACAGCTTCTCTCTCCCCCAGTTCACCTCTCTGCGCCACGTACCTGCTGATTCCGTGGTTCAGGTTGTGCAGATTGTTGTGTTATTCCTCAGATCAGTTTTCTAGGTGTGCAGGATGGTTTATTGTTGGTCTGGCAGTATCTCATGGACACCAGACACAGAAAAAACTTCCATGCTGTTCTGCTGTCTTGGCTCCTCCCCCTTCCTTTTTTTTTTTTTTTTTTTTTTTTTGAAGCAGGCTCCACACTGAGCTTGAAGCCCAATGCAAGGCTTCATTTCATGACCCTGAGATCAATCAACACCCTGAGATCAAGACCTCAGCTGAGATCAAGAGTTGAATACTTAGCCAACTGAGCCACCCAGGTGCCCCCCATATGGTAATCCTATTCTGAAACCAGAGTTATCAGTGAATGAAGACCTGAATGTGCTTCTCCGTCTCACACTTATCACTTCGTACTCTTTGTCACCAAAGGGGGTAGATTTCCCCCCAACCAGTGACTTCAACTTCAGTCAGGATCCCAGAGAAATCATGGCTTTTCTGGTTCTGGCATTCTTTCCCAAGGTCTTGAGATAAACCCTAGGTACTATATTAAAGACATACCTAACCCTAGACCGTGTTCTTCAGAGACCCAGAAACTCTGTCTCAGTGAATTCAGGATAATCTGCTACCTCATAGTGAGTTCCCAACCCACTTTGAGAACTCAAAACCCCAGAGTTTGAGGGCAGACTTTGTTTCCCTCTTTGCTTGAGATGGTAAATGTTATTGACCTGCTATATTAGTTACCTACTGAGGCATTAAAAATTACGCCCAAATTTAGCAAATTAAAACAATACACAAATCACAGTTTCAGAGGGCCAGGAAGCCAGGCAATGCCTGACTGGGTCCTCTGGTTCAGGGCCTCTCACAAGACAGAAGTCAAGGTGACAGCTGGACTGCAGTCAACTCAAGGTTCAACTGGGGCAGGACATACTTCCAAACTCCCCTAGTGTGCCAGGACTCAGTTCCTCACAGGTATTGGACTGAGGGTATCAGTTCTTTGCAGGATATAGACCAAAAGCCACCTTCAGTTCCCTGCCACATGGGCCTTTCCAACATGGCATCAGGCTTCCTCAAAGCATAAAAGAGAAGACAAGGAAGAGTATGAGAAAGGGGCAACAAGAAAGAGTGTCCTTGCAAGATAGAAATCACAGTCCTTTGTAACCTAATAATGCAAGTGACATCCCACTACCTTTGTTCTATTCTGTTCATGGGAAGCAGGTCACTAGGTCCAGCAAGAACACATGAGGAGGAGGTTACACGAAGGAGTAAAGTGCCAGGAGGTGGGGAACACCGGGAGCTGTCTTAGAAGTCTGCCTACCACACAAGGCCTTACCATCAGCCCAAAAATCCGCTTCCCAGTGCTTCCCAGGAGACCCAACAGAACCTCGGGCAAGCCGGACTCCAAATGACCCCTTCTGCTATCCCTAATTGCATAGCAGGCCACCCAGGCACACTGATTTCTACTTCCCAAAGTTGTTCCACTGTCCCCCTGCTTGTCACACAATCAAATTTAGCCTATGCTTTCATACGATGAAAAGGGCAGACAGACAAAAGGGAAGCTTATCTGAAGCTAAAGAAGCATTAAGGATGCTGCCAGTTTCCAAAAGAAACTCTATCTCCTGGTAAAAATAAAATCCTTTTTTGGCTTGTCCAGTACGCTTGACCCACAGCCCAACAAGGGGGTATTCCTGTTCACGCTCACTGAAGCCACACTGTCTTCCCGAAAGAGTTATGTCGGCCTTAGGCTGTAGCTCAGCTCCTACAGAGGGACTTAAAAGGAAACAACAGTTCTTGGTCCAAAGCAATAAAGAGACAAGTGAGTCATAACAGTCTGGATTCTCCATGAGTATAAGCAGTTCTATGAATCGCCTCTATAAAAATTCTGCCTTTCTATCCCAAGCTGTTCCAAGTGCCAAAATCTTCCATTCAAGAGTTTTACAACTCAGCCCTGTGCTCAGAAATGTCACCGCACATAAGAGGGCCTTTGATCTCTGGCCATACCCAAGTCCAGAGTCTGCAACGAAGCGTGGTTTGATAGCAATCTGAAGAGAAAGCGCTTGGTTTCCTCCTGTCTATTTCTGTTCTACTTTTAATAGGGCTTCCCAGCTTTGGGCGCCTGCCCTTCTGCCCTCCACGCTCCCATCTCAACCAGAAGTCAAACAGACCCCTTGGTTGTGTGCTTTGAGAGCCCCTGAAATAATAAGAGTGGTAGAAATCACTCATAAAGTGCTCACTATGTGCCCAGCAAGGTCCTAAGGAGTTTCTGCAGGCAATCCTATGTAGGAGGTTTTCCCAGATGAGGGAACGGAAGACGCAGAGAGGCGAAGTGACTAACGGAGTCGACGTCACAGAGTTAGTAAGGCATTTGCAAGCAAGCAGTGTATCCCCAAAGTCCACTGTGCAATGAAAGAGAGTAATGTAGGTCCCCACAGAGAAGGCACAATACCAAGTGAGAAATAATAAATAATAAAGGAGGAGTTTTGGGACAAACTTCTTAGATCTAAAAGCCCTTTTTTCCCCAGGTACTGTGAAAGAAATCCCTTCAGTGGGAACACTGCATGCACAAGTCTTTGAACTAGGCCGAAACCATGAACTGCTTAATCAAATCGAATTGAAGGCCCCAAGTCAGAGTAAATTATTCTGAGACCCATCAGAGGCAGCAGATTGACTTCTCCTGTTAACTTTTCCCCCATTCAGTATACAGACATAAGGACTCTATTCCTGTCAAACTGCTTTAGTAAAAACGACTTTCTTTACTCATCTGAATTGGAAACCTCAACGTTTTTTAAGTTTTTTTTAAAGATTTTAATTTTTTTTATTTTTTAACAGTTACTTATTTGTGAGAGAGAGCGAGCGCCAGCAGAGGAAGGGTAGAGAAGGGGAATGGACAGCAGAGAGCCCATGGTGGGGCTCGAACTCACCCACCATGAGATCAGGACCTGAGCCAAAGTCAGACACTCAACTGTCTGAGCCACCCGGGTGCCCCTCAAGGTTTTTAAGCATGGTTTTTTTTAAGTGTGAAGACTTATAAACTATGTCCAGGTCAGAAGATAATGGTAGTTCATAACTCAGACCTAAAATTTATCATGACATATAAATTCAAACATTAGTTATTGAAAATTGACTCCAGGGGTAGTTTCTATGTGTGCATAGCTGCTGTAGTGAAAACTACCTTTTCTTCTCTCAGTCCATGTCAGATGGTGGATCCAAGCCCCTCCCCAGGACAGGGGTGGGTATATAAATTTTTTTTTTATGTTTATTTACTTTTGAGACAGAGGAGACAGAGCATGAGCGGGAGAGGGGCAGAGAGAGAAGGAGACACAGAATCTGAAGCAGCTCCAGGCTCTGAGCTGTCAGTACAGAGCCCCATGCAGGGCTCAAACTCAGAGTGTGAGATCATGACTTGACCTGAAATCGGACGCTCAACCGACTGAGCCACCCGGGAGCCCCGACAGGGATGGATATGTATATATGCTGTCAATGAGACCAGTCTACCACTCCAGTCCATGTGATTGCATCAGGGATGGTCACCTGGCCCTGGGCAAGCCAATAAGAGCCTGAAAAAGAAGCCAGGACTGGAGAAAGCAGATAGAAACATGCTAACGATCTTGTTGGAACGCTTGGGTCCAGTTGGGCCAGAATCTCCTTCTTCGCTGCAAAGTTAAGTGAGCCTATAATCTCTTCGTGGTTTAATCTGTGGGTTGGTTTTCTGCCCCTTGCAACCTAGAGTCCTGACTAGTCCAGAGGAACAGGTCAGCTTCCATATTCTGTTCCATTACTACTGACCACACAGCAGGTAATGTGAAATGACAGCCGTGAGACTGGACACTTACAAGCCACACCCATCGCCTGGGCGTGTCTTCTAGAGATGCCCAGCCCTCCGCTGAAGCTGGCGAAGCCTTCCCAGCAAGGCCCACCCTGTGCTGAAGGTCATGTAAAGACATTCCGGAGCAATGATACACACACACACACACACACACACACACACACACACACACGTCAGGCAGAAACACCACATATATTCTTCTCAGAGGAAATAACCACGAGCAAAGTATGGTTATGAGTCAGTAACTGACTATAATTAGGGGCTCCCCATCCCCCAGTAATATCTGAATTAAGGCAGAGAACAAGCAGGGCCCAGCAGTTGGTAAAGAAGTAACCACATCTTTCCTAATGTTTCCAGTGACTCAATCCCTAAAGAACAGGCCTCTGCAAGTCAGGGGGAAAAAAAAAAAAAAAAAAAAAAAAGCTTCCTAGGAGAATTTAATACCTAAGTAATTGGGAGTTTCCTCCTCTCTATCAAAGTCAAAATAACTCTGCCTTAGATCTGCCTCACTGGGGCCCAGGATCACTCAAGCATCCACTTGAGAAACAGGACTTTCAGTTCATTTTTATTTCAACAATTTTATCCCAACATATATAATACAGAGAGAAGACTGTATAAACATATATTACACTTTAAAAATAGTTAAGCAGCAATGTCCCACAACCTAGGCTTAGAAATACATTACAGGTGATTTTTTTTATTTTGATTTTTATTTATTAAGAAAGCTCTACACCCAAGGTGGGGCTTGAACCCATGACCTCGGGATCAAACGTCATGTGCTCTAACAACTGTGCTAGCTAGGCGTCCCTATTACAAGTGTTAATTTTAAGGTCCACTGTGTGCCCCTCTCTAACTCCGTCCTGCCCCACTTACTCCCCAGAGAATTAACCACAATCCTCATTTTAATGTCAAGCCATCTTTTATATTAAAAAAATAAGAATTGTACCATGAGTATATGTGTCCCTAAACAATGCATTATTTCATTTTGAAAAACTCAGTAGTCAGCCCACCCTAGCCATGGAAGAAATAGGCAATAATGAATGCCTGTTTTAGCCGAAGGCTCCTGGAAAAAGCAAAAGTGAGCAGAGTCCCTTGAGTCCGAGTCTGGCTTCACCTTCCACCCCTTCTGGAAGGGCCACATGTAGGGCCACAGCTTGTCAGTGAGTCCTTGGAAACAGAGAGCTTGCCACAGTTGGGGCAACCGGGCAGGACCAAAGTATGAGCCAGGTATAGGACATGCAGCATTATTAGTGGACCATTGAGTATTTTCTGATTCTAAACTTATGACTTATGGGGTGCCTGGGTGGCTCAGCCCGACTTTGGCTCAGGCCATGATCTCACAGTTTGTGAGTTCAAGCCCTGGATCGGGCTTTGTGCTGACAGCCCAGAGCCTGGAGCCTGCTTTGGATTTTGTGTCTCCCTCTCGACCTCTCTCTGGCTCATGCTCTGTCTCTCTCTGTGTCTCTCAAAAACAACCGTTAAAAAAAATTAAATAAATAAGCACACAAACCTATGACTTTATTGCTGGCTCTCAGGAGTCAGTATGTGGTCAAGACAAGCCAGTATGATTATCAAACACACTGTTCTCGAATGGAAAGAAAAGTCCGTGGAAGTTGGGGATTTTTTTTTTAATGTTTTATTTATTTTTGAGAGAGAGGGCTGAAGCAGGGGAGGGGCAGAGACAGAGGGGGACAGAAGATCCAAAGGGGGTTCTGCACTGACAGCAGCGAGCCCAATGCAGGGCTTGCACTCACACGAACTATGAGATCATGGCCAGAGCCAAAGTCAGACCTCAACTGACTGAGCCACCCAGGCACCCTGGCAGTTGGGGATCTTGCTAATGCAGCGCTCAACCTGTCTGTCAAGTTCACTCCTCCAATCTGGGCCAGCTGGCCACAATGTAAGCACAGCTCTCCTTCTGGGATCTTCAGAAGATGGGAGGCCTCCTCTTTTCTCACTGGATGTCCTAATTCCTGTGCACTGTGTCTCTCTTGATTTGTTCTCTCGTTTTCGGTGGACTACGTCATACTCGAGATGAGATTCTTGAGAAAGAGTGCATGAGACATAAAGGTTTTGAGACTGTGTGTGCCCAAAAATGTATTTTTTCAATTCTCAAACTTAAGTGATAGTTTGGGTAGAGAATTCTAAGATGGAGTTTTTGTTAAGAATTTTAAAAGCATGTCCAAACCCATTTTTCTTCCTAATCCTTTTTATTTATCCTTTCTTTTTCTCGTTGGAAGCTTGCAGAAAGTTGTTTGTTAACAGCATTCCAAAATTTCACAAGCTATGCCTTGTTGTAAGTCTATTTTTATCCATTTCGCTGTACATTCAATAAACCTTTTGAATCTGGCAACTTCTGTTTTTTAACTCAGGGACATTTTTTTCAAGTTTTTCTTTGATGATTTCATCCCCTTTTTTTCTCTGTTCTCTCATTCTGGGAACTCAAGTTATTTAGATATTGGATCTCCTGTACTGATCTAATTTTCTCACATTGTTATTCTAGCTTCCATTTCTATATTTCTTACTCTACTTTCTGGGTAATTTTCATCTATTGAGTTTGTATTTCTAGAAGCACATTTTGTCCTGAGTGTTTCTTTTTTATAGCCTCCAGGGTTTTTTTTTTTTTCTCCCCCCATGGACACAGTATGTTCTCCTTTCCTTCTGGGAATTTTTTTTTAAGTTTATTTATTTATTTTTAAGAGAGAGAGAGAGAGCTGGAGGAGGGGCAGAGAGAGAAGAAGAGTGTGTGTGTGTGTGTGTGTGTGTGTGTGTGTGTGAGAGAGAGAGAGAGAGAGAGAGAGAGAGAGAGAGAGAGAATCCCAAGCAGGCCAAACCGTGTCAGCACAGAACCCAATGCGGGGCTTGAAACCACGAACTGTGAGATCATGACCTGAGCCAAAACCAAGAGTCAGACACTTAACTGGCTGAGCCACCCAGGCGCCCTCCTTCTGAGAATTTAAGAGCTTCTTTTTTTTTATTATGTGTTATTCTCCCTGTCTTGTCTCTGTATGCTTTGCATTGCTGCTGTCTGTTTGCCTTTTTCATCTCAACCTATCATGATAGAGACTTTCCTCAGATACCTAGGACTTTTTGGTCATCCACACATAATAACCAGTAGAGAAGAAAAGCTGGTTGGAAGCTCTGGGCATATGATGAGTTTTGGTGACTTTGAACTTCACTGTAGGTTTGGACGGGTGGTGCCTTTTAAGGTGAAACTCTGATGTCAGTATAAATAGCTCTTCATTCTTTGATCTGTTTCTCCAAGAATAGCCTTCCAATGTCCTGACCAGAGGTAAAAGCCCTGGTCTGGCAGCCAACTGGAAAAGCAGGGCTAGATGTCCATTTGTTCTGAATTTAGAGTACATATGGTCACTTAATCTGTGTTCGTATAGTATGGTGCCCACTCCCATAAGTATGTCTGAAGTACCCCATCCAGAGGTTCTCTGTTCTACCCCTTCAGATACTAAACCTCCTTCTCTTTGCCAGGATGGGCAAAAGACAATCATAAATGACAGGGCAGGATGCCTGGGTGGCTGAGTCACTTAAGCATTCAATTCTTGATTTCGGCTCAGGTCATGATCTCACGGTTCATGAATTCGTGAGTTCAAGCCCCACACCGGGCCCTGTGGTGCCTGCTTGGAATTCTCTCTCTCCCTCTCTGTCTTTGCCCCTTCCCCACTTAACAATCTCTCTCTCTCTCTCTCTGAAAATAAATTTAAAAATGAACTTTTAAAAAGAAGTAAATAAATGACAGGGCAACATGGCTTTACTCTTTATAGTTTTTTGAGTTCAGATTCTTCAACTGCATTTCTGTCGCTGTAGTTCATGTGTTCCCACTGATGCTAAACATTCACACAAGTGCTGAAATGTGGTTGGTATGTTTAAATGAAGACATTCTGCAAACACCAGCTGCAGGCCACCCCTGCAGTCACCTGTCAGAAACCTTTGGGAACACCTTCTCCAGCTGGGGCGGAAGGGGTAGAGAGTCCTTGGCTGTAAGTAGGAAAAGATGGGGTGCCTGGGTGGCTCAGTCAGTTAAGCGTCCAACTTGGGCTCAGGTTGTGATCTCACGGTTCATGAGTTCAAGCCCCACATCGGGCTCTATGCTGACAGCTCAGAGCCTGGAGCCTGCTTGGGATTCTGTGTCTCCCTCTCTCTGCCCCTCCCCCCCCCAACTCTCTCTCTCAAAATAAATAAATTTTTAAAAATTTTAAAAAATTTTTTAAAAACTAAAAAAAAAAAAAAAAAGGAAAAGAGGAACTCCCAAGTCGAATGCTGTCTTGAAAAATCTTTCATGTTACTCAAGGCCATTCCATCTGTAGTTGCTTCCGTTGCTTTCTGCCATCAAAAGGTCTCCCTGTAGTTAAAAAAGCTCCATCTGATACCTTCCTAGGGATTTTTCTGGCTAAATATTCCATGCTCCTAAAGGCAGGGTTAGGATATTCATATATGTCATTTCATTTGTTCCTTGTAACAATAGCCCTGTGAATTAGGAAGGTTGGGTATTATTACTATTGTTATTATTATTACCACCACCCTTTTACATGAGTGAAAACTCAGGCTCAGAAGGGTTGCATGACTTATCAAAGATCACCTTGCTTGCAACAAGGAAGGCCAAGGTTATAACCCAGATATTCTGCCCCATATGCACTGCTGTCCACCATACCACACTGCTTCAAATAAATTAGCAGTCCCCGTGGGACACACCCACATACATTTTGACAGACCAAGTTTAAGGAAGGGAAAATATATCATTGACCTCAAACAAAAGTTGAGATGTCACCTCGCCACGTGTGCCTTTCCCGTTAGGCAGAAAATGTGAGTGGTTCATTTCAGGCACCTGGAGCTCTTGCCCTTGAACTCTAGCGTTGAAGGCACCTGATGATGTGGTAACTGAGTTAACGAGATGCACAGTGAGAAATTTATCCTGCAGACAATGAGTTTTACTTCATGGCCAACAGGTGCCCAAAATGGGCGTTTCCACTTTCCTCTGTGCCTCCAGTCAGCTCCACTTTGCCTTAGTGTCTGACTTCATCATTTCAACTTAGCATAGTCACCACCAAAAACAAGTCACAACTATGCTGTCCTTTGAGCTTTGCTTAATTACAAAGTATATTATTAGCATTGAGGAAAGACACTCATTTTACGGAGCTTCCCAATCCCTGGCTCCTTGAGTTTGACTATCTGGATTACATTAAAGATACCCTATATGCCTAGAAACTCTAATGAACAGAGCATGTCCCAAAAGTCATGTGTAAATTACATTTTGGAAGCTGGAATATAATTCCCTATAGGGAAATGGTATTGTGCTTTTTAAAGGCACGAGTAAATGAAGAAATAACTGGATCATTAAGTTCCCAGGTCAATACACAAAAGCCTGTTGGGCTTGTTTTGAACCCATAACATGTCTAAAGTATAATGCTAATCTTAGTATTTCAGGTACATTTGATTCTGAGTACCATATGTTGTTTTTATGGGAAAACATTCTCCAAGTGGAAATGTCTGATGCCTAAACAAAATAAGGAAGGACAAGAGTCCTAACATTTAGCCTTTTTTGTGTGTGAAGCTTTGTACAAAGTGCTATAACACACAGTAGCTCTTTCTGTCTTTGGGACAGCCCTTTGAGGAAAGCATTATATAAACCAAGTCTCAAAATGGCTAATAACATTTAGTGTGTTAAGAATGTGCTCAGAGGGGCACCTGCGTGGCTCAGTCGGTTGAGCATCCGACTTCAGCTCAGGTCATGATCTCGCAGTTTGTGGGTTCGAGCCCCGTGTCAGGTTCCGTGCTGACAGCACGGAGCCTGGAGCCTGCTTCGGATTCTGTGTCTCCCTCTCTCTCTGCGCCTCCCCTGCTCATGCTCTGTGTCTCTCACTCTCTCTCTCTCAATAACAAACATTAAAAAAAATTAAAAAAAAAAAAAAAGAATGTGCTCAAAGACTTGTAGCTAGTAAGTGGCAGAGCTAAAATTTAAAACCAGATTTATCTCGGGGCGCCTGGGTGGCTCAGTTGGTTAAGCGTCAGACTTCAGTTCAGGTCATGATCTCATGGTTTGTGAGTTCGAGCCCCGTGCCAGGCTCTGTGCTGACATTTCGGTGCCTGGAACCTGCTTCAGATTCTGTGTCTCCCTCTCTCTGCCCATCCCCTGCTCATGCTCTGTCTCTCTCTGTCTCAAAAATAAATAAACATTAAAAAAAATTTTTTTTAAGCCAGGGTTATCTCAGCCAGATCTTTTTACGAAGCTTGCATACCTCTCTAAATTTATAGTCCAAATATTCTGAATTGAGAACAGCTTGTCCCCATGAGGGTGCAAAAGCGGAGAGGTGGAGGAAGACTGGGACTCTTATCTCAAGCACTGAATCTCAAACTTGACCATGCATCAGAATCACCTGGAGGGCTTGTTCTGGGTCCCACCCACTGTGTTTCTAATTCGGTAAGTCTGAGAGGGGCCAGAAAATTTGCATTTCTGACAAGGTCCCAGGTGATGCTGCAGCTGGTGGTCCAAGGACCACACTTTGAGAATTTGTTAAGGCCTTCCTAATAAGTCATCTCAACAAATGGCCGATCCCTGAAACAATGGTCTTCCTAGCTGGTAATAAAGGATGAAAACCACTCAGCTCGTAAAGATCGATGACTATGATTAGTACCCAAAGGGAGTTAGCCAGTGAGTTCACTGCCATGGAAAGACAACATGGAAAGGAAACTAATGTTCCCAGCAAGGTTGCTCTCCTTGCATAAATTTCACTATCTCCAAAGGAAAAAAAGCAATCGATACAGAGAATGTTGGACTTTGAAGAAAGAAGCAACAATAGGACAAAGTGGGAACAGCATGATGGCTACAAAAACAATTGAGTTTCTGTAATTTTTATCTCAATGCTGGCAAAGAAGCCTAATCAGCCAACATGTGTTTGAGTTCTTACAGTGTGCTCAGGTAGCTATAGAAAAAGTATGGGGCATGGCTCTTGACCTCTAACAAGTTACAGCAGTGCCTCATGATTACTTTCTTGGGAAGGAAGCATACCATCGAGTGACATTCCCAAATAAAGCTAACTCCTGAAAGTACTCAAATTTTATTTATTTGAAGTATATTATTTCTAAAAACCTTTCTGAAACTTACATCATACTATGGATTTTAAACCATAGAACAAAGAACATGGTTTAAACTTTTCTCAATTCGGGGCGCCTGGGTGGCCCAATCGGTTAAGCTTCCGACTTCTAATGTCAGCTGATCTGACAGTTCATAGGTTCAAGCCCCACGTCCCCACTTGGGATTCTCTCTCTCCCTCTCTCTGTCCCTCCCCTGCTCAGACTCACTCTCTCTCTCAAAAATAAATAAATAAACTTTTAAAAAATAAGTTTTTCTCAATTCTAGGCCATTTGACAAATATCTACTTTTAGGATATTAAGTAATGACCACAGGATTTATTGAAGGGTATGTGGCTGTTTGCCCTATGCTGAAGGACCCAAGTCCAGTCTTAACATTTGGGAGTTTTTCATTCTTTATCAATTGTCGTCTTATTTTTGCCTTCATTTTCCCTACTTCTAATAGGTCTACATCATATCTACTAATTTGCCGTTTCTTCTCTGCTATGGATTATAAAATTCATACTTTGTAGAAAGCAAACCTAAGAAAAAACTCTGACTCCACTCATATATGGCCAATTCATTTATGACAGAGAAGCCAAGAGTATCCAATGGGGAAAGGACAGCCTCTTCAATAAATGGCATTGAGAAAACCGGGCAGCCACATGCAAAAGAATGAAACTGGACCATGTGCAAAAAGTAACTGAAAATATATTAAAGACTCAAATGTAAGACCTGAAACCATAAAACTCCTGGAAGAAAACATAAGCAGTAAGCTTCTTGCCATAGGTCTTTGTGATGACTTCTTGTACACAACACCAAAAGCAAAAGCAATAAAAGCAGAAATAAACAAGTGGGACTCCATCCAACTAAAAAGCTTCTGCTCAGCAAAGGAAACCATCAACAAAATGAAAAGGCAACCTGCTGAATGGGGGAAAATATTTACAAATCAAATATCTGATAAGGGGCTAATATTCAAAATATACATAGAACACATATAACCCAATAGCAAAAGACAAACAAACATTCTGATGGGGCAGAGAATCTGAACATGTATCCAAAGAAGACATACAGATGGCCAACAGACAGATGAAAAAGATACTCAACATCACTAATCATCAGGAAAATGCAAATCAAAACCACATTGAGGTACTACCTCACACCTGTTAGTGTGGCCATTATCAAAAAGACAAGAAATAACAAGTGTTGGTGAGGGTTTAGAGAAAACAGAACCCTGTGCACTGATGGCAGGAATGTAAATTGGTGAAGCCACCACAGAAAAGTGTATGGGGTTTCCTCAAACAATTAAAAATAGAATTATCATATGATCCAGACAATCCACTTCTGAGTATTTATCAAAGAAAATGAGAACACTAACTCAAAAAGATATATGCACCCCCATGTTCATTGCAGCATTATTTACAATAGCCAAAATACGGAAACAACCTAAGCGTCCATCAATAGATGAATGGATAAAGAACATTTTATATATAAAAATATACAGCAGAATATTATTAAGCCATAAACAAGAATGAACTCTTGTCATTTGTGACAACGTGAATGAAACTTGAGGGCATTATGCTAAGTGAAATAAGACAAACACCATATAATCTCACTTGCATGTGAAATCTAAGAGTACAAAAAACAGGGGGGCCTGGCTGGCTCAGTTGGTTAAGCATCTGACTTTGACTGAGGGCATGATCTCACAGTTCGTGTGTTTGAGCCCTGCACTGGGCTAAGAGCTCAGAGCCTGCTTTGGATCCTCTGTCTGTCTGTCTCTCTGTCTCTCTCTCTGCCCCTCCCTCACTAGTGTTCTCTCTCTCTCTCTCTCAAAAATAAACATTTAAAAAATAAAAATTAAAAAATTAAAACAAAAACCAAGCTCATCCATGCAGACAACAGATTGGTGGTTGGCAGAAGTGGAGGGCAGAGAGTGGGCAAAATGAGTGAAGGAAGACAAAAGGTACAAATTCCCAGTTGTAAAATAAGTCACAGGGATGTAATGTGCCGAATGGCAACTATAGTTAGTAATACTGTATTGCATATTTGAAAGTTGCTAAGAGAGTAAATCTTCAAAGTTCCCATCACAAGAAAAAAAATGCTGTAACTACATATGGTGATAGGTGTTAACTAGACTTACCATAGTGATCATTTCACAACATATACAAATTTTGAACCATTATGTTATACACCTGAAATTAATATAATGTCATAGGTCAATTACACATCATTTCTTAAGAGAAAAAAAAAGAAAAAAGAAAGGGACGCCTGGGTGACTCAGTCGGTTAAGCGTCCGACTTCAGCTCAGGTCATGATCTCACAGTCTGTGAGTTCAAGGCCCTGCGTCAGGCTCTGTGCTGATATCTCAGAGCCTGGAGCCTGCTTCGGATTCTGTGTCCCCTCTCTCTCTCCCCCTCCTCTGCTTGTGCTCTGTTTCTCTCTCTCTCTCAAAAATAAACATTAAAAAAAAAAAAAAAAAGACCAGAAAACAGCTCTGAATGAGGGCCTGAGATTCTTGCCCATGAATCAAATGAGAATTAGGGTCTGGCCCTTGTGGTTTCACTTCTGACAAGCTCCCACGTGCTGCTGCTGCTGCTGCTGCTGCTGCTGCTGCTGCTGCTGGTGTTGGGACAACACTTTGAGAACTCATCAGGGAAGCCCATCTCTCCTAATACAGATATTTCTTCCTTCTTGCAACCAATCTTTGGGGGGGGGGGGCAATTTAGAGGCTTCCAGATAGATGTTCATGTTGAGGAGATGACTGACCCAATCCTCCTGGCTCTTCCTTTCCTCTTCTGGATCATTTTCATTCTTCTCAAATGTTCCAAGCACTTAGTATAGGATCGTATTCCCTGACCCAAAATCTGTGTCCCCTATTTACTGGATGCATAAATAAATAAATGACATATAAACACGCATACCTTATTGAGCACTCTCAAAAGGCAGGTACTATATTCTCCATACCCTCGTTAATCTCCTTTAACCTTCACAGCAACTTATGAGCTAGGAATAAATAACCCATATTCCAAGCTGAAGAGACAGAGATTTGTGGATATTAAATGACCCATTCATTCGAGGTCATAGTAAGTTGCATCGCTGGGATTCCAACTCGAATCCTCAGCCCCCAAGGCCAAAATGCTGTCCATTAGACCACAGTTACTGCCTCTTTGAGAACAAACTGAATAGGGGGATGCAAAGAAAGACAGCAATTTATAGTCTTAGGGTGTTTTTTTAAGTTTATGTATTTACTTTGAGAGAGAGTGTGTGTGTGTGAGTTGGGGAGGGGCGGAGAGAGGGAGAGAGAAAGAGAGAGAGACACAGAGACAGAGAGAATCCCAAGCAGGCTTCACACTGCCAGCGAGGAGCCCGATGTGGGGCTTGAAACCACTAACCACGAGATCGTGACCTGAGCTGAAGTCGGATACTTAACCTACTGAGTGGAGGTGGGATGGGGCTACTGGAGTCAAGTGGGTGGAGTCCAGGGATGCTGTTGAACACCCTCCAATGCACGGGGCACACCACCTTCCCTGCGGCAAACAATGATCCAGCCCCAAATATCACCAGCACCGCGGCTGAGGAACCCTGCCTAGATCACAGCATCTATAAAGAAGAGACAGAAGACCAGAGTCTTGGGCAACCACCTGCTGCTTCTCTTATGTCAGGAACATAAGGGCAAGGGAATTCAAACCACTGGTTTAGGGTGTGTTCCCGGTGGCTCACACACAGATTGCTGTGGTCACTCTGGTTTCAGTTACAGCTGCCTACAGGAGCCTTTTGTGTTCTTCCAGATGACCTGAAGAAGCATAAGATGCTACCCACGAATCGTGTATCAACATAGCTTTTGACTTTGCTGTCACGGTTTCTCTCCAGTCAGGACTACAGTACAGGATATTAAAAAAAAAAAAAAAAAAAAAAAAGGCAGAGAAAGGATGAGAAAAAGAACAGACCGGAATCACCAAGGACATCTCCTCCTCCTTACTACTCAGGGGTGGTGTCCAGATCAACAGGACTGGCGTCTCCTTAGAACTGGGGAATCTCAGCCCTCCCCAGACCTCCTGACTCAGAACCTGCATCTTAACAAGATCCCCAAGTGATTCATATGCACATTCGTGCTTGAGAAGCCGTGCTCTAGGGTTTCCAAAAGACAAAATCAAAGTACAAAATGAACAGCTGCAAAACAGATGCAAAGCTCATCACGTGATGTGACATATGACTCTCCCCTCCGGGGATTTATGACCCTGGGTGGACAGTAGCTTGTAATACAGAAAACAGAAATTTGAAGGCATGTGTGCAAAAAGTCAGTGTCATGTTATGCCCTTTTAATTGCCCTAACGGGACCAACCTTGGGTTAGAGGAAATGTAGTGCCTAGTGCTGAAAACAGTTTCATGTACGCAAGGGTTCAAGTGTTTGGATTTGTTTTGTGTTTTTATTTTTTTCAAAAGGAAACAAAAGGAGAATTTATATTGATCTTCCATGAAAGCAGAGGGTCTCATCAGTATTTCCAACACAACATTCCATAATACCAAAATTTTTATAACAAGAAAAAGAGTGGATGTTGTGTGCTTTCCAATAACTAGAAAATAAATAGGTTCAGGTGAATGATTCAGGTTCTCCTTCAAGTCTGCTCTCAACTAACCCAAACTGGCTTGGCTTCATTCATTCAAGACCTAGGAGCCCCACCACCACCTGCACCCCAGATTCCGTGCAGCAACCAGCGCCGCAAATCACTACCTGAAGATTAAGTTCAGTGGGACCCCAGATAACCTGATAACGGAGGTGGGAAAGGGACAGAGCTGGGGGAGGAGAGCAGGTGGACAGAAGCACAGGAAGGAAGAAGGGGAGGGGTTCTGGATGCAGTCGCGCATGAGAAGCAGGGCTCCAGAGGGAATGTGACTCAAGCCGCATGCGGGCAGGCCCGGCCTGACTCCCTCGCTCCCCTGCAGGACGGGCCACGACTCTGCCTGGCCAAAGTTTCCAGGGGACAACGAACGTCCTCCGGCGGTCCTGCGCCTCTTTCCCACGGCTCCTCCGGGGCTGTGGCCTAGCGGGAAGAGGACAGTCCCACCAGCATGAAGGCCCCAGAGAGCAGATCTAGGAGCGGCCGCTAGAGGCCGCGCTTGCTCCCCGTACCGAGGAGGACGCGCAGGGTCTGCACAGGTTTACCGCAGGCTTTGTCCAACCCCCAGCGAGCACTGAGTGTTCTTTTCGTGACATCTGCGCTCTCCATGCGGCTCTCTGCTCTGGCCGGCGCCAGATCAAACACTAGCCTCGAGGCCAGAGCACCCCGTGGCCCTTAAATCACAAAGGCGGGGGGGGGGGGGTTGCTGGCTGCCCCTTTAGCGCCCCCAATCTGACTCCGCGGTGTCTTCCCTGGCCTCTCTAGGACACAAGGTTTTGGTTCCATGCGTCTGTCCCCTCACTTCACCAGGATACTGAAGCCCGGAGGAGTGATTTGGAGAGAAAGCAATTGAGCAAAGTGGTCAGAGGTTGAACCTGAATCCTCCCAAATGCTCAGAGCGCCCTCAGGCAGCTCTGAGGCCTGCGACCGCTCTCCAGGAGACTGGGCAGGAGTTGACCCAACAGAGGAGCCCATTTGGAAGAAATCAACCAAGAGGAAAACAAAGCAGAGGTTTCTAGAGGCTGCCCCACTTCAAAGAAGAGTGTTCAGAAGCTACTGAACTCATAAGGGCCCTGGCCATTTTTTACTGTGGACTCAGGACTCAGATAAGGTCATGAGAAGGCAAACAGGAAAGCTGCTCCCAAGATGTTTCTTGAGAAATTTTGAGCCAGGGGATCACAATCCCGCCCAGGTCAGAGAGACACTGGCACTTTCACAGGGAAGGAAAATCAGCCAACGTTTGTGAGCACCCCTCCAGGCTATGCACTTAGTACTTTCTGTTGCTCAGTGACCCACCAGGCTGGCCAGGCAATATAAATATCCCCATTATTCTGATGACAAAATTGAGACTGGGAGTTGGTAGGTCAATTCCCAGGGGCAGCTGAGCCATGATGCTTGTTTGTTTGACTTTTTGTTTGTTTGATTTGATTTATAAATAGATAATATAATCCCATGTCTCAAAATAATCCCAAGGTATACAATAAAAAAGTCTCCCGGACCCCCGACCCCCAAATATCCAGCTCCCCTCCCCTTTTGTCTTCTTTGCCACATACACAGGTAACTGCCATCTTCTCCTTGTTTTATCCTTTCATCATTTCTTTATGCCTATAACACTTAGTAAGAATATATATTCTGGGGCGATTGGGTGGTTCAGTCAGTTGGGCACCTGACTCTTGACTTTAGCTCAGGTCGTGATCTCATGGTTGGTGGGTTCGAGCTCCGTGTGGAACTCTGTGCTGACCCTGTCGAGCCTGTTTGGGATTCTCTCTCTCCCTCTCTCTCTGCCCCTCCTGGGCTCATTCTCTCTCTCTCTCTCTCTCTCTCTCTCTCTCTCTCTCTCTTTCAAATAAATAAATTTAAATATATATATGTTCTTATTTTTCCTCCTTTTTTACACAAAACATGGCATTCTGTGCCCACTGCCCTGTGTCTTGCTTTTTTCCCCAGAGCAATCTACTATATCTTTTCATCCTGCCACATTAAGAGCTTCCTCATTCCTTCCCTTTTACAGAGCACAGCATTCCATTGTATGGGCATACCATCAGTGACTTAACCAGTCCTCCATTGTTGGATATTGGGTTGTTTCCAATCTCTTTCTATATTAGCAATGTTGCCATGAATAATTTCGTACCTACATCATTCCGCACACGCCAGCACCAGGAGCCCACATCTTTCTAGCTCTAGATAGTTCGTGTTCCCTCCACTCCAAAGCCGACACAGGACTGATTACTGTATATATGCCAGCTCTGATAGATAAATCCTCATATCTCTGTCCCCCTCCCTCTCCCCACCACCCCCAATCTTTCCTGTTTCCTTTTCTAGTTACAAAGCCTATTCATATTTGAAACAGCTACAGAGACTCTGGACAGAGAGTACTTGCCATTTTATCTCTTTCTGCGGTTGTTTCACGTCATTCTTTAAATACCAAGTGTGACTGTATCTGGGCTGTACTGAAGATAAAATCTGCAGATGTTGTCCTGCACAAACATGGAATTTCTGCTACCAGTTGGATCACACTGTTTCACGCATGTGCCAGGAAAAATTCAAATCCTGCATACCATAGCCTGCCCCAGGCTTGGCTCCCAGCTTGACTGGAAGGAGGATCAGCGAGAAGAGCCTGGTGCTGCTGGAGCCAGAATCTATCTCCATTTCCGGCTGTTGCCCTAAAGGGACATCAAACGAATGGAGACAACGTCAGGCGGGCCCAGGGAAGTCTACCTTCTGGGGAAAATGAAGCGCATCACCCAAGCTTTCATCCTTGTCTTCTGTGGTCCTTTTGTCATTTCTATACCTAGATTTTTAGATTCGCCTTTCAAGGTATCTTTTTGTCTCTCAAAATGAGATTTAGCCAACGAGAGAGTACTCACAAAATAAGTGAAGGTAGGTTGTTTTTTAAACAGGTGATCCCAGCTACCATCTGCACGGCTGACAGTGAGGGGCCCACTATTTCGGAGGAGGTTCAGGCCACGTTGTCATTCCTGAGGGATTACTGCACACACCCGTCACCATGTTGATGAAGGACAGAAGGCCCAGGCGCTCCTGCCCACGTGGAGATTCGGACACTTACCAGATACTTTCAGTGCAGAAAGAGAAATCAATTCAAAGTGATACGAGCTATGATATAGGTAGAGAAGTACGCTTGGGGTCTCAACCAGCTCAGAGAAGGGGTACTTCACCCAGAGTGGAGACAGCGAGAGGTGGGGCAGGCAGTTAGCAAGGCTTCTTTGGGGAAATGATGCTGAAGGAAGCCCTGAGAAGCGGCAGGCAGAGCTCAGGCTGAGAAGGCAGAGAACCAGCAGGAACAAAGGCCCAAAGAAGGAAGTAGCTGGGGCACTCTGCCCAAAATGTAACTTTTTTTTTTTTTTAAACACCTGAGAAATTGATCAGCAAGCTAGCAGTAGCTCAAGTAGAGCAAATTTTAAAGGCAAAAACTGAGGGATAATTTCAATTCAATTCCACAGTCCTTAAATATCGGCCATTCCTTATGCCTTATCGGAATTAGATTTGTCTTCAGTATGAAGTTCACATCGATCCTCTCCATCAACCTTGGAAACATTTCAGGGAGACAGAGTTCCAAGCAAGCCTTTCTCAACCACCTTGGCCCTTGTGTCTCTTATCTCTGACCCATCACTGTTTTCTGTTCATGGCAAGAATGGCCTGAGTTTGCCTTGTTGAAACCACCACCAACAGTCTGATGTCTAACAATCCCTGTGTCGGGGAGCCTGGGGGGTTCAGTCGGTTGAGCATCTGTCTTTAGCTCAGGTCACGATCTCATGATCCGTGAGTTCGAGCCCCACGTCGGGCTCTGTGCTGACAGCTCAGAGCCTGGAGCCTGCTTCGGATTCTGTGTCTCCCTCTCTCTCTCCCCTCCCCTGCTCATGCTCTGTCTCTCTCTCGCTCACAAATAAACAAATAAATAAACATTTTTTAAAAATCCCTGTATCTTTCCTTCCAGGTGTGGACTATGAAAGCCTTCTAGAAACCCATATGAGAGCCCTTTCTCCCTAAGAATGGAAAAGTGGAAGGCTTACAAAGCCTGAATCACTCTGTAAATGTCACGTGCCAGTGGTACCATCAGAATAATGGTCACCGTCGTATCTCTAGGTATGAAGTGATCTGCTGGATGTGGTTGAGAAGTAACTGTGTCAGAGATTCTCTTTGAAACGAGGTCTTACAGTTGGTCTTCTGATAATAACAATACCCGTGACAGGAGTGAACATTGATAGAAGGCTTACCATGTTCCTGACACCGTTCTGAGTTCCTTAGAACTTACTCATTAAAGGTTTACCTCCTTAAGTCCTCTGACTTCCTTCTTAAAGTTTGACATGACACCTAGCTAAGATTCAAGGGTCTTTGGGTTCAAATCCTGACGCTTCCACCTCCTATTCTTGTAACATTTCTGAACCTCAATTTCCTCATCTATAAAGTGAGCATACTTTCTTCCCAGAAGTAAATGAAATAATATAGATTAGAAGGCACCCGATACATAACAAGCTTACAATGAATGTTCATTACCTTGATATATTTTTTAAATGTTTCTATTTTCTAATAATTTAAGACATAAGACTAAATAAAGTGTTTTAAAGATATAAAGTAATTGTATTACCTCATTCCTTCAAATAACAGTAGGGAAATCTGTGGATGTTTTCTCTTTGGAGATCTTAATTTCTTTTCTCTTTTTTTAAAATTTTACTTTATTTTTGAGAAAGAGCGTGAGAGAGAGCATGAGCGGGGGATGGGCAGAGAGAGGGAGGGACCTAGGATTGAAGCGGGCTCTGCACTGACAGCAGAGAGCCCAATGTGGGGTTCAAACCCATGAACTGCGAGATCATGACCTGAGCCGAAGTCAGACGTTCAACTAACTGAGCCACCCAGGCACCCTCTGGGGTCTTCATTTCTTAATCAAGGCTATGACTATAAGGAAAGAATATATGAGATCAAGCCCAAGGGCCAGTTAAGGACATGTTACCAAATCCGGACTCTATCCACTCAGGGCTCCCTGCCCCACCCCCACCCCCATGAAATCATCAAAAGGAAAGAAACATCTGGGCTCTGAGATCCTGCCCAATTTTAGCTCTAGGTGTTAGGGTCATGTGGAAGTGACAGGTTTTGAAATGCTGACACACTGACACTTAAGCTCATGGCTGGATCCTGTTATAGCTCAGAGAAAGTATATAAAGAACTTGGCCCTAGGTGAGATTTCCAAATATGCAACAATGCCCAGCATGATGTAAGTGGTAAGGCTGGGGGACAGAAAGGCTGGGGTTTGAATCTCAGCTTCGCACTTCTCAATCATGTGACCTTGGGTGTGAATGAATAATGTACTGTCACTTTATACTCCATGCCTTGGCTCACCTGTTAAAATGGAGAGAATAACACCCTTTCCACAGCATTGCTGTGCTGCTCGACAAATGTCCATTCCCCTCTTTGCGGTCAAAGGCTTACTTCCTGTGAATCTGCAGGGACCCCAGCTCAACCCAGCTGCAATCCCGAACACCTAGTAAATCGTTGGAAATCCACTTCCACATGCCATTGTGCCTTTTTTAAGGGATCTGTGTTGGAATCACTTCCGGGCTCTGCAGCACGCATCTGTCCAGGTGGAAGGAACAGTTTCCCTTCTTACCTCCTACGCAGTTGCAGCTCGGCTGGCGTCTCTCACACGGACCACGGCAGAGCTGTTGCCCCATCATGCTCTCTGCTTCCAACTTCCTTTTTGTTTCCAGCAGGGAGAGGTTTCATTTTTCCAGAAAATGTCTCCATCTCCAATTGGGACTATCCCAGTCCCTATAGGGCCAATGCCTGGGACTCTCAGTCTCAATCTATTTCCTACTGCTCGCCTTTGCTTTCTCTGGCATTTCCTGAGCCATTTCCGGCTCCTTTCAACGACTTTCTGGATTTCTCATTCGTTTTGTGCTGTTTTTCCGTTGCTGTCTCTTGGGGACCCAGGGTGAAACCCCACTCCCTCTTTTTTCCATTGTTCATCCTGCTATTTTTATTCCCTCATCCTTTCTCTCAAAGTAACACAGGAAAGAAGTGTCTTGAATACACCTCATGACCATTCAACCGGGGCATTGAGATTAACAGCAACTAGATCCACAACGGCATTTATGGTTTATACAAAGTGATACCTAAACATAAAGCAAGTGGTGAAATTGTTAGTGTTTAAAACTTCAATGCAATTGCATCTTGGTACAATTTTTAAATAATATATATATCAGGGGTGTCTGGGTGGCTCAGTTGGTTAAGCATCTGACTCTTGATTTCAGCTCAGGTCATGATCTCATGGTTGTGGGTGGGTTTGGGCCCCATGTCAGGCTCCACACTGACAGCACAGAACCTGCTTGGGATTCTCTCTCTCCCTCTCTCTGCCCCTACCCTGCTCATACTCTCTCTCTCAAAATAAATAAAGTTTAAAAAAAAAAAAAAAGGGGGGCACCTGGGTGGCTCAGTCGGTTGGGCGCCTGACTTCGGCTCAAGTCATGATCTCGCGGTCTGTGAGTTCAAGCCCCCACATCCGGCCCTGTGCTGACAGCTCCGAGCCTGGAGCCTGCTTTGGATTCTGTGACTCCCTCTCTCTCTGCCCCTCCCCCGCTCATGCTCTCTCTCTCTCTCTCTCTCTCTCTCTCTCTCTCTCTCTCTCTCTTTCTCTGTCAAAAAGAAATAAACATTTAAAAAATTTAAAAATAATAAAATAAAATAATAAATATATCAACGCTGTTTTATGCTCATAAATGGTTTAACCCAGTCAACACTTTGAAGAGGCCATGCCCATTTCTGCAACACATACCCGGCACCCTATGGAATGAACCTTTTTCTTGGTCTTAGTTCTTAAACACTTTCTTCAACCCCTTCCTTATGGTTCATTTCATGCAGGTTCAAAGGTCAGGAGCAAGATCACGTGTAAGGGAGTGAGGATCCGAAGGAAATAATACAAGGACAGAAACAAGTTGTACTAAACCCAGAATTCAGGGTCCAGAACAAAAGAGGTTAGGTTCAATTTCTTTTGAATGACTAGGATCTGACCCGTCTGATTTCATGATCTAGTAGGTCTCTGAATGAGGAGGTCTTTCATGTTCCTATTCTCAAGGACAAGGTGATTACTACAATCTCTAGGTGATTATCACAAAAAGTACTCACGAATCCAGGAATAGCTTAATCAAAAAATAGGTGGTGTATGAGCAAGTCTACTGGCTTTAAATGAACCAAATCAGCGTAGACACACTGTTTGATTTCATATGTGTTGCCTTAAGCCACATTTCTAATTAAATACCTTTGTATGACCTTGGCTCCTCTAATATAATTTTTGTACTTTAACTGAATATATTACTTCCATTGTTCCCCATTTTTCTGGACCTTTGGACCTACCATTGCCCTGTTCTTCATCCCATAGGAAGTGTTCTTACTCAACTTGCTTCCCAAGTGAGATCCTAATACCAATCTGAAACACACCACACACACACACACACACACACACACACACACACACACACACTTCTCCCTTTCCTTCCCCTCTGAATTCCTTGCGCCCAGACCAAGTAGCTATTCAGTTCAACTTGAACCCAAATATTGCTGTATGACAATCATCTACTGTTTAATGAAACGATTATTTATGATCTTTGTGCCCTTCACCTCGTCTCAGGACTATGTTGTAGTCTCCTTCCTACCCTCCACAATGCCAACACAGAGTGCCTTCCTCATAGCAAGTACTCTATGGATATCTGTGGTTAGTCGACTATCCACTCTATGGATATCTGTGGTTAGTCAACTATCCACCTCAGGGATGATTCTCTGGCTCACCTGAGTTTTGCTTCTCTTCTTTCAGAGAGGGCCTGGCAGTCTCTGAAGGTGTGGCTAAAGCTTTTTCAAAAAGACAATGAATTTATATGCTGTAGGACTCTTATAATCTGGGAGACAAGAAGGTCCGGTGGATGAACCTTCAGGATTGTAACTGCCTATTTTAGTACGTATCCACTGTGTCCCTAGAGGCTGAAAGAAAGGACTCCAGAAATAGGAGAAGAAAATAGGGAAGCAGATGAACAGATGCTGTCATTACAAAACATTTATTCAGACAGGCTTTTCCTTGCGTAACCTAGAGACCAGAAGGGAAGGAGCCCCTCCCTTTGGAAAATAGGACTCCACTATAGGGAGACACCCATGGCCTTGCCCCAAAGCTCTAGAAGACCTACATGTATGCTCTATGGGAGACCTTAGACACTAGAAGGCCCTTAAGTGGTGAATGAATGAATGAGAGAGAGAGAGAGAGAGAGAAAATGGTTGGTAAATATTCTACTTTAAGCAAATCATAAACTTCCAACTTCTAGACAGGACTGATTGCCCTACAGAATTACAATAACTGCAAACATTTATTAACTTATTTCTATGCACAAGACATAGCTGTAGATCTTCACACATGTTAACTCATTTCGTCTGCATGGCTCTTGGAGGTAGATTTGTTTATCATCTTTATTAATGAATGAAGAAATGGAATGGGTGAAGTGATTCCCCCCAAACCAAACATCTAGCATGTGGCAAACCTGAGAACACTGAGGGACCAGTAGGAACGGAAACCTGGATGGGAATCTTGGCCCCGACATCTATCAGCAGTGTGACTTTTGCAAGTTACTTAACTCCCTGAATCTCACGTGCCTCATTGGAAAAATCAGATTCATGACATCATAGAGTCACTGCGAACATTGGATGGGCCATGGAACTTGAAGACTCCTGAAACTGAGGGACTTATCATTTGGACCAACCCTCTGGCAGAAAACAACTAAGCATGCTGGATAACTTTTGATCTTCATAAAAGCATCAAATTGACAAAACGGTAAAAAAAAATAAAAAAAAAATAGAACGAAAGAAAGATCCGTGTCTAATTCTATAAAAAATCAAAGACCCAGAAAAGGAAACAGAGCATCAAAATTACTTTTCTTCTGAAGGCATTTGTTCGTCCGGGATATCCAAGTTGTGAACACGAGCTATAGTTTTTATGGTTTCTCAGAACAAGAAGGACAGAAGTCAGAATCAGAAACAAACCGCAGAGGGGGAGGTCTGGGCGCTAAGCAGAGTCAGAAGGAAAGAGTGAAAACTGGTCTGTGATAGGCTAGTATTTTTGTAGATTTGCAGCTTAAATCTGCATCCCTATTGGTTTAAACACTCACTCCGTGGATTTAAAGTGGTGCTGAACGAAGGGGCATCCGGGGTGGTTCAGTCGGTTAACTGCCCGACTCTTGATTTCGGCTCAGGTCATGATCTCATGGTTCATAGGTTCCAGCCCATGTCGGGCTCTGCAGCTGGTGGTGCAGAGCCTGCTTGGGATCCTCTGTCTCTCCCTCCCTCCCTGCTCCTCCCACACTTGCGTTGTCTCAGTCTCCCTCAAAGTAAATAAATAAACTTAAAAAAAAAAATGGTACTGCATGGAGAGAATGATGAGAAACTGGAGGAAGGGGTGCAGGAAACGAGTGTGGAGGGCAACAAAGGCAGACACGATCGTGGGCTATGCTCCTGGCATGCTGAAATGCATCCACTTCTGCACACAAATACCCACGCACACCTTCTCATCTTTTTTGCCAAATGTTCTTTCCATCGTTGGCCTCACCAGGGTCAACCACACACTCTCCGGAGTCAAGTGGGCCCAGGTTCAAACCCTGATTCTGCCATTTCCTAGCTGGGTGACTTTCACTAAGTCACTTAATCTCTGTCCATTTTCCTCACCTGAAAAATAGGCGTAATTACAGAACCTCCTTGTGATTGATTGGGAGGATCAGATGAGTTAATGTCTACAGAATGTTTTTTTATACATTTTTTTAATGTTATTCATTTTTGAGGGAGAGAGGCAGAGACAGAGTGCGAGCAAGGGAGGGGCAGAGAGAGAGGGAGACACAGAATCTGAAGCTCCAGACTCTGAGCTGTCAGCACATATCCCAACCCGGGGATGGAACTCAGCAACCATAAGATCATGACCTGAGCCGAAGTCAGATGCTTAACTGACTGAGCCACCCAGGCACCCCAAGCCACCCAGGAGCCCCATCTACAGAATGTTTACAACAGTGTCTGGCACATAGGAAGTAATTATATGGGTGATGGGATGGTGCTTAGGATGGTGATGATTTTCTGAAATGATTGCTCCCCCCTTATTTATTTGGCCTCATTTTATTAGTCCTTAGTAATGTGGGTAAAATATCACCTCCTCTGTCAGACCTTCCCTGTCTCAGTGCACTACAAAACTTCAGGGCTCTCCTGGAGCCCTTTTCACACCCTAGTGCCTCTTGACATTTCTAGCTTCCCCATGGAACTATCAGTTACTTGATGGTGAGGACTAAGTCTTATGATTGCATCCTCAGTGGCTAGAACAGAGCTTGACACATAATAGATGCTTAGTTAATGTGTGATGAACAGAAGAACACATTGGTGACTGGAACTTGCCTTAGTGGAACAATTTTCCTCTAAGATTATTATTATTTTTTTTTTTTAAGGCTCCTGCCCCTTATTCTGCGCTCACTTTAAACAAAAAATATAAAATGTTCTCTCACTCAAGTTGTTTCTCTGGAATGTAAACTTCTTATGAGTAGCCTCAGAATCTTATCTACTTAATTTTGTTCTGTATGAGACATACAGTGTCAGGAAAATGACTAAACCGCCATAAAAATGATATTGGCAAATTGGACCTATGAGTCATGAGATCAGTGACCAAGAAATGTTCACAGAATTCTTCCTGCTGATGTGGGAATGTGGATTTGAATTGACTTCCTGCTTCTGCTGTGTTCATGGTCAGAACACTGAACTCAGGATCAAAAGACGTGGATTTAGGTCCATAGATTCACTCCTTATTTTGCTATGTGACTTCGGGCAAAACTTAGTCTCCCCAACTTCACTTTCCTCATCTGTTAAATGGGTTTAATAACACCTACCACATAGCAATGTTGTAAAACTCAGAGAGTGATGCAAGGCTTAAAAAATGTGCCAAAGGGGCGGCTGGCTGGCTCAGTCTGGTGGAGCATGCGACTCTTGATCTCGGGGTCGTAAGTTCAAGCTCCACACTGGGTGTGGAACATACTTAAAAAAAAAAAAAATGTGCTAGAAAATGTTATATTCTGGGTGGTCGGTTCTCGCCACTCAATGGGTAGCTTTTCTCAGATGCAGTCTTCTATCAATTTTATAAATGCACCCAAACTCAGTATTTCACCTGGGAGCAAACAGTCCTGAGAATTTGAGAGATGTGTCGGTTTTGAGAGTCTGGCAAGTGACTGAGCTTGGTTACAGAGAAAACAGACCTGTCTGGGGAGCATGTAGGAGAGCTCATGCTTTCCCCGTGACTCGACTTGCTCTGACACATCCATCCATAGTCACAAGTGGAAGGAGGTCGTGGGCTGCCCCAGCTGGGTGTCTGAGAACAGAGGGAAGCCTCTCTGAAATGACATGGGTTTGAAAGCTGCCTCTGAATACAGGAGAGCAAGCTCAGCTAGAGGGTGAAAAAAATTATTACTCCCATCCTGGAGGAAGCAGACCATGGGGGCGGGGGTGATGGAGGCCGAGGAGGGCAGTACTTCCAAGGCAATTAAGTCCAGACTCTGCATCCTGGGTCTAGTGATGTATTTGCCCATCCTCATTATTAATCTGACTGAGACTCTTCCTCTGCCCCTCCTAGAAAGCCAGAGAAAGTTCATAAGAGAATGAGGCAATTTCATTTCACCGTTGCCTTAGCCCATTAAGACCACATGCTTCAGCTAGGAACCAAGTTACACATTTGTTGAATTATGAAACACCAGAACTTGGGGGCATCTAGCTGACTCGGGCAATGGAACATGCAACTCTTGATCTTGGGGTTGTGAGTTCGAGCCCCACATTGGGTATAGAGATTACTTAAAAAATAAAAATTTTTAAAAAGATACCAGAACTTGGACGGAATTCAGAACACATCAGTTGGAACCCACCAAAGCTGAGACCCGGAGATGACGTGACATGCCCATGGGCAAACAGTTGAGTGGGACCAGAACTCATGAATCTTCACTCCCAACCCTGGGCTACAGAACTCCACCCTCTCAGCCTTTCAGACCAGAGCCTTGAGAATCCAGATGCTTCCATTTGTCACCTGTGGTCCAGAGAGGGGGTGATCCAGAGGAGAAATGCAATCTGCTATCCAAATAATTAGCACTGCTTCCTAGGCAATTTGTTTTGAAACCTCCTACCAAGAGAGGCTGCATGACATCATTTTCTGTCTAAAGAAAGTTCCAGTTGTCATTACATTCATTGCGTTCACCCACCCAGCTCTCTTTCTCAACAAATCTTCAGGCAAGCAGGCTTTCTCTTAATCTATCATTTCTTCCAAACTGGCCTAGAGCATAAACAAACTGGGTAAGACACTAAGAGTTTGATGACAGTGCTCTATATCCCTTTTAACTTCATTTTAACATCTGAAGAAAAGAAAACAAGTTACTTAGGAACTGCACTTTGAATACTAAAAAAAACAAAAAAACAAAAAAACAAAAAACAAAAAAACAAACAAACGTACACGTAGGCCTCTGTTCCACTGAGTCTTTCCATGAAACTTCTACTGAAGAGTGTATCAAACCACTCAAATCACCAGAAGGTTCAAGTTAGAAGAGTCTCCATCCCACCATGCTAGAATCACATCTGGATTGAACCTAAGGTCCAGTCCATTCTGGGCCATATAAATCTGCCCTTTGTGCTTTAGAGAAAAATAGTAACCCAACTTCACCAAATCTCAAACTAGTTTAAGATAACAAAAGTTACTGGTTAGTAAGTGATTACCGTGTGCCAGATACTGTGCTAAGCCTTTTAAGTGAATTACCTCCCAGCAATCCGAAGAGAGAATTACCACTATCAGCATCATCCTTTTCTTTAACTGGCTGAATTCCACCCAGCAAATAGGAGACAGAGCCACACCATGCTGTCACGCAGCTGTGGAGAAGAGCACAGAAGAAGGTTCTGTTCAGAAGCTAAGGTGGGCTTGGGAGATTGAAACTGCAGACCGGCGTCCGGAAGCAGAAGCCTCACCTTCAGTGTCCTCTGTCCTTAGCTGTGCAAGTGGAAGATCGTGACCTAAGTCCCTGTAACAGGTAGAACTGTGACTTGATCTATGCTGAGATGTGGCACCTGATGCGCCTCCAGTTTTTGTTCAATGCAACCCTACACTGAGGCAGGTAACCTTGCCACTGTATAAGAATTGCCAGGAAGTTCAGATTTACGATAATAGGGATAATCCCTGGCTTGTGTGGATGACGGTTCCAGCCCTCCTTCCAACCTGTCAGCCTGGGGAGACTGTTTGGATTTGTTGTTGCTACCAGAGCCAGTAACAGGTAACAACACGGACTTGTTATTGCCCTCATTTAATTGCCCAAGAGTCTCTTGACTTGTTATCTCATTACCCCCCATGCAATGCTCTCCCGGTGCGCAGACAAGTCAGGGAGGCCACCGTGTGCGTGCAGGTTTTTCATTCTACCTCTGGGCTTCTGCTGGGGCCTCTTCGTGCTGCTAATCTCTGCCCTGAGAAACCTCCCTGACTTTTCACACCCTGCCCAGGTCATACCTTCATGGTCAACCTTGGCACTTGGCAGGCAGGCTGTGATTTTGCTCACGAGTGTTTCAAATAGCCTCTTGTGCATGCTCATTTCTCTTCATTAGGTCAGAAGTGTCTCAAGGGCAAGGATCATATCTTTTACTTATTTGGTTTCCCTCCCATAACACGTAGCATTCTCTTTGTGTACAGCAGATTGTCAGTACACCTTTGTTGACTAACTTGTATTTCCTTTGCCCAACCCCTAACAAGAGAAAACATTGCACAAGCCAAAAGGGAGGAGAATCAGGCAGAGTTCTGGACATTCCAGCCTCCAGAAAAATAAATAATTCTCTCTGGGCATTCTCATGTGAGTTTTCTGATCGCCCATCAAACCTCATCCGGGCACTTGTTACTTCGAAAAACGAACAGGACTAAGATTCACTGAACACTCCTATGCATCAGCTTCCTTAACATACATTATTTCAATTAATCCTCGCAGTAATCATAAATAGCAATAAGTGCTTTTCTCATTGTGGAGAGGGGAAAAACAACTCCAGAATACTAAATAATTTCCCCCGGGCCTTCTGGATTCAAACTCCAGTCTCATTCCAAAGCCCATGGTTTTCCACTCAAAGGCACAGCCCCTAGTTCTGCCCCCAGGGGCTCGCTTGCCCATCCCTTTATTTTCTTCTCTTTTTATTTGGCAGGTTTATCTGCCAGTTGCATAACATGGACTCCGAGGGAGCCTGATAATGGCCTCATGGAAAAAGAGGGCAAGGAAGTAGAAAAAAAGAACAAAATTTTCTGAGCCTCCGCAGCCCCCTCCCCCCCTGCACTGCGTGCTGCTTCTTTATATGGGGCTCATTTATTTACTCTTCCTAATGACCTCATTATGCAAATGAGCAAACCGAGGCTCAGGAAGTCACATGACGTGCCCAGGTTCCCAGAGCAATAAGTGTTGGTGTCTACATCCAGCCCCTTGACCATCTAGCACCAAAGCTCAAGCATGAAACTTCCTAGGAAAATAGTGAGGTTCCACTAACATAGTGGGAGTCCCTTTTCAGAATTTAAGACTGTGTCCTTAGCATGTTGTCAGCCCCACTGGCTAAGGTGTCAGAATGAATGCAGTGAGACTCTAAAAGCCACGATCTCCTTGCAGGGAACACAGTCAACAGTATTGCGATAGCATTGGATTGGCTCCACTGTGGTGGGCACCACATAACACATAGACTTGCGGAATCACTATGTTGTACACCTGAAACTCAAGCAACGCTGTGTGCCAACTACATTTCAATCAATCAGTCAACACCTTGAACTTCTGGCATGTGATGTCAGGCACTGTGATGTGGCTCACTGAAGCTCACAGAGGAAACACAGAGGTCACAGACCAAAACCACCTAGCTAGCCATTCCCTAGGGGCTGATTGCCCATGACTATGTTGCCACAAGTTCTATGTGGTGACAGGAGACTCCAGAAACCATCAGTTCCACTGAACGGTCTTCCGCAAACCATCTGTTAGGGAGAAATCTATGCTTAACCGTGGAGCACGCTGAATCAACACTGCATACGATGGGATAAAAGGAACTGGTTTTAGATCAGAAATACAGTGAATACTAGTTGCTTTCTCCACTCTATTCATTTCCTTCCGGCAACACCCTAAATTTCCTCTGGGTCCCACCCTCCCCTGCTGCTGATAGGGTGACTCTCCCTCTCACTTCAGGCGAGGCAGGTGACCAGACCCAGCCAGTCAGAGCTGCCTGTTTCCCTTCCGACCACAGTAATGTGTCCACATAAGCATGCAACCCAAAGCCATGCAATGAGACTTTTGCTTGGACCATAGGTGGAGGGACACTCTCTTTCCTTCCACACTCACTCTGAACTGGGCAGGATGCTGCTCTAGAGTTGCTGACAGCCATATTATCTTTGTGAGAAGCTGGAGAATAAGGTCACCACAGAGGAAAGCAGAGATACTGAATAGACTGAATATTTGTGTCCCCGCCCAAATTCACATGTTGAAATCCTAACCCCCCAATGTGATGGTTTTAGGAGGCAGGGATTTTGGGAGCTGATATGGTCAAGATGAGGGAACCCTCATGGACGAAATTAATGCCCTTTTAAGAGGGACCCCAGAGAACTTTCTCTCTCTCCTTCTACCATGTGAGGACACAGCAAGGAGATAGTCATCTATGAACCAGGAAATGGGCCCACATCAGACACAGCTGACACCATGAGCTCAGACCTCCCAGCCTGCAGAACTGTGAGAAAGAAGGGTTTTCTCTTTAAGCTATCCACTCTATAGTGTTTTTTGTTATAGCAGCCTAAATGAAGTAAAATAATCACAAAATAAGGAAGGTTGTCCTAACGATATTGTTTGATGCCTGACTCCAGGCTGGCCTGGACTTTTCAATTCCCTGAGCTAATAAATTCCCACTTTTTGCTTATGTCCATTTGAGTGTATTTTCATATCGCTTGCAAGAGGACAAAGTCCATAATGACTTTTCAAAGAAAATCCCTCTGCCTCGAGTCTTTGAGGCCTCAGAGCTGATGGCAACTGATAGAACTTAACCATTTTCATGTGTTTGCTTAACTGCCTCCTCAATAAGGACTTTTCTGAATGATGTTTTCTTTTTTATTAATTGAGGTATAATTGACACACACATTATTAGTTTCAGGTATACAACAGGATTCAATATTTGTATATTGTGAAGTGATCACTGCAGTAAGTCTAGTTAATATCACGACTGTATAAAATTACAGAATGTCTTTTCTTGTATGGGAACTTCTAAGATCTACTCTCTTAGCAACTTTCAGACATGTAATACAGTATTATTCAGTATGACTGCCATGCTGTACTTTCTACCCCCGTGATTTGTTTATCTTACAACTGGAGGTTTGCACCTTTTGACTTCCTTCACCCATTTTGCCAGCCCCTGTCCCCTACCTTTGGAACCACCAATCTGTTCTCTAGATTTATGAGCTTCGTTGTTTTGTTTTGATTTTTCCTGTTTTGTTTAGATTCCACATATAAGTGAGATTATATGGTGCTTGTCTTTGTCTGACTTATTTCACTTAGCAAAATGCCTTCAACTTCTGTCCATGTTGTCGCAAATGGCAAGATTTCATTCTTATTTATGGTTGAATCATATTCATATATACTAGAAACATACATCATGTCTTTATCCATTCATTCATTGATGAACATTTAGGTTATTTTCCTATCTTGGCTGTTGTACACAATGCTGCAATGAACGTGGGAATGCACGTAACTCTGTGAGGTAGTGTTTTCACTTCCTTTGTACAAAGAAGTAAACCACTAGGGGCACCCTGGGGACTCGGTGGGTTGAGCATCTGACTTCGGTTCAGGTCATGATCTCATGACTCGTGAGTTCGAGCCCCACAACAGGCTCTGAGTTGGGTTCTGTACTGACAGCTCAGAGCCTGAAGTCTGCTTCAGATTCTGTGTCTCAATTTCTTTCTGCCCCTCCCCCCCTCAAAAATAAAGAAACATTAAAAAACTTTTTTTTTTTTAATTTAAGAAGTGAACTGCTAGATCCTATGGCAGTTCTATTTTACATTTTTTTGAGGAAACTCCATACTCTTTTCCATTATGGCAACACCAGTTTACATTCCCTCCAACAATGCACGAGGGTTCCTGTTTCTCTACATCCTCGCCATCACTTGTTTTTTCTTGTCTTTTTGCTAATAGCCATTCTAACAAATGTGAGATGATATCTCACTGTGGTTTTGGTTTGCATTTCCCTGATAATTAGTGATGTTGAGCATCTTTTCATTTATCTGCTGGCTATCTGTATGTCTTCTTTGGAAAAATGTATATTCAAATCCTCTGCCCATTTTTTTCTTTTTTTTAAGTTTATTTATTTATTTTTGAGAGAGAGAGCGAGCACGGGAAGGCAGAGAGAGAGGGAGAGAGAGAATCCTAAGCAGGCTCTGCACTGCCAGCACAGAGCCTGATGTGGGGCTTGAACTCATGAACCCTGAGATCATGACCCTAGCCAAAGTTGAACATTTAACCGACTGAGTCACCTTGGCACCCCTCTGCCCGTTTTTAATTTACTTTACTTTAATTTTATTATTTTTCAAAACTTACTATTTTTGAGAGAGAGAGAGAGAGAGAAAGCACATGAGCAGGGAAGGGGCAGAGAGAGAGGAGGGGGTAGATAGGGGATCAAAAGCAGGCCCCAGGCTGACAGCAGAGAGCCCGCTTCAGGGCTCAAACCCACAAACCGTGAGATCATGACCTGGGTTGAAGCCAAATGCTTAACCGACTGAGCCACCCTGGTGCCCCAAGGCCCATTTTTTAACTTGAATGTTTGGGGCTTTTTGCTATTAAATTGCCCAAGTTCTTTATATATTACAGATATGAATTGAATCCCTTATTGGAAACGCAAGTTACAAATATTTTCTCCCATTCAGTGGGTTGTGTTACCTTTTCATTTTGTTTTTTTTGTTTTTTTGTTTTTTTAATTTTTTTTTTTAACGTTTATTTATTTTTGAGACAGAGAGAGACAGAGCATGAACAGGGGAGGGTCAGAGAGAGAGGGAGACACAGAATCTGAAATGGGCTCCGGGCTCTGAGCTGTCAGCACAGAGCCCAATGCGGGGCTCGAACTCACGGACCGCGAGATCATGACCTGAGCCGAAGTCGGACACTTAACCGACTGAGCCACCCAGGTGCCCCCCTTTTCATTTTGTTGATGGCTTCCATTGCTAAACTTTGATGTAGTGTTGTAGCCCTACTTGCTTATTTTTGCTTTTATTCTCTTTGTTCTTGGTGTCAAATCCAAAAAAGTCACTACCAAGAACAATGTCAAGAAGCTTACTGCCTATGTTTTCTTCTGGGAGTTTTATGGTTTCAGGTCTTACATTTAAGTCTATAATCCATTCTGAGTTAATTTTTGCAAATGTTGTAAGATAGTGGTCCACTTTCATTCTTTTGCTTGTGGCTGTCCAGTTTTCTCAATACCATTTATTGAAGAGACTCTTCTTTCTCCCATTGTATATACTCTTGGCTCCTTTGTCATAAATGAATGGACCATATATGTGTGGGTTTATTTCTGGGCCCTGTAATCTGTTTCACTGATCTAGGTGCACATTTGTAAGCCAATACAATGCTGTTGATTACTATTGCTTTGTGATAGAGTTTGAAATGATGCCCCCCGCTTTGTTTTCTCAAGCTTGCTTTCACTATTTGGGGTCTTTTGTGGTGCCACACAAACTTTAGGATTATTTGTTCTATTTCTGTGAAAAATGCCATCGGAATTTTGATAAGGATTGCATTGAATCTGTATATCGTCTTAGGTAGTATGGGCATTTTAACAATATCAATTCTTCCAATCTATAAGCACAGAATATCTTTCCATTTATTTGTGACTTCTTCCATTTTTTCATCAATGTCTTATAGTTTTCAGTGTACACGTCTTTTTGCCTCCTTAGTTAAATTTATTCCTATTTTATTCTTTTTGATGCAACTATAAATGGTATTTTTTAAATTTAGCTTTCTTTTTTCTTTCTTTCTTTCTTTCTTTTTTTTTTTTTGACAGAGAGAATGCAGGGAAGGGGCAAAGAAAGGGGGAGGCAGATGATCTGAAGTGGGCTCTGTGCTGACATCAGCGAGCCTGATGTGGGGCTTGAACTCATGAATCGTGAGGTCATGACCTGAGCCTAAGTTGACACTTAATCCACTGAGCCACCCAGATGCCCCTAAAATTCTCTTTCTAATAGTTCATTATTAGTGTAGAGACACATGACAGATTTCTGTATATTGATTGCATACCCTACAACTTTACTGAATTCATTTATTCTAACAATTTTCGGTCTAACCTTCAAGGTTTTCTATAGATAATATTATGTATTCTATAAATAGTGACAGTTTTGGGGCGCCTGGGTGGCTCAGTCGGTTGTGTCCAACTTCAGCTCGGGTTATGATTTTGCGGTCTGCAGATTCGAGCCCCACGTCAGGCTCTGTGCCGACAGCTCAGAGCCTGGAGCCTGCTTCAGATTCTATGTCTCCTTCTCTCTCTGCCCCTCCCCTGCTCATGCTCTGTCTCTCTCGTTTTCAAAAATAAATAAACAAAAAAATTAAATAGTGACAGTTTTACTTCTTCCTTTTCAATTTGGATGATTTTCTTTCTCTTGCCTGATTGCTCTAGCTGAGATTTCCAATAATATGTTGAATAAAGGTGTTGAGAGCATGCCTCCTTATCTTGATCCTGATCTTAGAGGAAAAGCTTTTATTTATTTTTTAAAAAATTCTTTAACGTTTATTCGTCTTTGAGAGAAGACGGCACAGAGCCCGATGCAGGGCTTGAACTCACGAATTGCGAGATCATGACCTGAGCCGAAGTCAGACGCTCAACCGACTGAGCCACCCAGGTGCCCTGAGGAAAAGCTTTTAGGTCTTCATTGCTGAGCATGATGTTAGCTGTGGGCTTGTCATGTATGGCCTTTGTTATGTTGAGATCTATTCCCTCCACACCCTCTTTGTTGAGGGTGTTCATCATGAATGGATGTTAAATGCTGTCAAATGCTTTTTCTGCATCTATTGAGATGGTCATATGACTTTTATCCTCCAGGTTGTTGATGTGGTGTATCACATTGATGGATGTGTGGTTGTTGAACCATTCTTGCATCCGTGGAATAAATCCACTTGATCATGGTGTATAATCCATTTAGTGTATTGCTGAATTGCATTTGCTAATATTTTGTTGGGGATCTGACCAGCGTATTTTCAGTTGTGACTTTCTCCAACCCAGTAATGTTTGTCCCTCTCCCCTGAGCTAGTTTTCACTTATCAGTTTATGATACGCTACTTAATTTCACATATTTATTTTGTTCATTGTCTGTCTCCTATAACTGGAAAGCAAGTCAGAGGACAGGGAATTTTTTTTTTTTTTGGACTGTTTTATTCATTACTATATTCCACTGCCCACACAGAGCCTGGAATACAGTAGGAACTCAATGAACATTGTTTCAGTGGATGAATATTTGGGCAAGCAATACAAGAGGGAGTTCCAGACACATCAAAATTCTCCCTGAGCCTTTGAGTTCAGACAGACTTGTGTTCAAATCTAAACTCCCCCAGTTATTGGTTATTTGATGCTGTGAAAATTATTTAGTCTTATTCATAAACTTATTCAGTTTCTCACCTAAAAGCAGGGTGTAATAATAATCTATTCTCAGATTATTATGAGATTAGATGAGATTACAACACCCTGCTCTTGCCTGCCACATCATAGGGCCTTCATTATAGGCTATTTGCAGATAGGGTAACCAGCTAGAATGAGGAAGAGAACTCCCTGAATTTATGCGTTAGGAGATCTTCCTCATCTTTTATGAACCTATGATGGCTGAAGAAAAACCAGGGATAGATACTTGACTTCATCTGAGGACCAATATTCTTGTCCCATTTCTGGCATGACTACCTGGTTTTAGAATGGCTGATCTAAAAAAGAAGAACTTCTGGATGATGTGGGGATTCTGGTGGGGCACAGCTGATAAATTGCAAGCTCCTGGCAAAAGATGACATGATTTCATTATCTACTTACTAACTTAGTGTTAGGGACTAAATGTTTAAGTCCCCCAACCAAATGTGTATGTTGAAGCTCGAATCCCCCAATGTGTAGTCTGGACATCGGGTCTTTGGGAAGTATTTTGGGTTAGATGAGGTCATGAGAATGGGGCCCTCATCATGGGATAAGTGCCTTATTGGAAGAGACACGAGAGAGCTCATACTCTCTTTCCCTCCCCCTCCATGGGAGGGCATAATGAGAAGACAGCCATCTCCAACTCAAGAAAAGAGATCTCAACAGAACCTGACCATGCTGGCACCTTGATCTCAGACGTCCAGCCTTCAAAACTGTGAGAAAATAAATGTCTGTTGTTTAAGCCACCCAGTTAATGATATCTTACATGGCAGCACAAGCCAGCCAAAACACTTCCTTTCTCATTGGAAAGGAGAATCTGTATAATAAAAGTGAGGACAAAAATCTGAGGACCAAGGAAAGTGTGTATTAGCATAGAAGGTGAAAGTGAACGGGAAGAGCAAGTTGTTCATAAGATGATACAGAACTCTAGAATTGAGCTGTGAATTTGCCTATGAGCTGCCAGTTGGCCAAAGGAAAAGAGTCAGAGGAGAACATTGCAAGGATCAGCAAAGGACAGACTCTCATTGGCTTAGTCTAACGGTTTAAAAACTGGAGTTCAAGGACGGCCTCAGTTATTTAACATTATATAAGGTGTGACTACTGGCCTCCTTTGTTATGTGATGGGGGCCTTAACAAACATGTAAAAGAGAATAAGTTCAAATGAATACTTGAGCCTTCAAAGCAGCCACTGGGAAGCTTCCCACTGGGTTGCCAATCTTTACTAATCCCATTTAACGAAATGTCTCTTTTGTCTCCCCTTTTGAGCCCGTGGCAACTTCTTTAAAAGAGACTCCTATCTTTGTCCTATGAGAGTGGATGTGATCTTTTTTTTAAACAGATTTTATTTTTAAGTAATCTCTATACCCAACAGAGGGCTTGAACTCACAACCCCAAGATCAAGTCACATGCTCCATTGACTGAGCCAGCCAGGTGCCCCAAGAGTGGATGTGATTTAAAAATAAAAATAAAAAGGTCTGATTCTGGAGCCTTTTAGGTCCCATGCTAGACACCCCCGTGCACCTATATCTACCCAACTCTCTGTCTTCGTTGTAGAATGAGCAAGCCTGACTCACAGAGGTTACATGCCTTGTTCATAGGCTCCCAGCTAATAAGTAAAATAATTGGGACCCAACAGGCTCTGCCCCTTTCATGAGTGTTTCTCATATTTTACTCATTTATGTGCTCCCTTCAGACTTTTGTCTTTCCCTCATAACACGGATTATTGTTTAACATTTTCCAGCAAATGAACTCACTATATTCTAAGTTTTCCTTAGAAAAGGAATATTCATGAGATTATGGGTTTAATGTGTGTCATATATATATATATATATATATATATATATATATATATAATATTAACTATACATATAGTTAATACACGTTAAGATAATTAAGTAGGGGGGCCTGGGTGGCTGGGTTGGTTAATCCGACTCTTTTTTTTTTTTTAATGTTTATTTTTGAAAGCGCGCAAGAGAGAGCATGAGCTGCGGAGGGGTTGAGAGAGAGGGAGACACAGAATCTGAAGCAAGCAAGCTCCAGTCTCTGAGCTGTCAGACACAGAGCTTAATGTGGGGTTCGAACCCACGAACAATGAGATCATGATCTGAGCCAAAGTCGGATGCTTAGCCGATTGAGTCACCCAGGTGCCCCTCGACTCTTTTTTTTTTTTAAGTTTATTTATTTATTTGGGGTGGGAGGGGCAGAAAGAGAGAGAGAAACAGAATCTCAAGCAGGCTCCACACTGTTAGTGCAGAGCATGATGCAGGGCTCGAACTCACTAACCACGAGATCATGACCTGAGCTAAAACCAAGAGTCACACGCTTAGCTGACTGAGCCACCCAAGTACCCTGAGAACTCCACTCTTGATTTCAGCTCAGGTCATGATCCCAGAGTGATGGGATCAAGCCCCAGGTCAGGCTTCAGGCTGAGCGTGTAGTCAGTTTCTCTTTTTCTCTCCCTCTGCCCATCTCCCCAACTCACTCTCTCTAAAAATAAAAAAATAAAATAAAATAATTAGGTAACTATTAATTTTTCAATTTAAAAATGTGTCAGTACCACTTAACATACCTGATTTCCTATTAGGTGTGCGTAATCAACCTTTGGAAAACCCTACACTGTTTCCAGAAGGTAAATAAGGTGGAGAGTTCATTGGATAATATGGTTGTCATTTGGGGTTCTAAGGTAACAAGACCACTCTTCAAGCAAGCATCATCACTGTCTCTGAAGGCAAAAGAAAAAGAAAAAGAAAAAGCAGTGACAAAAAAATATTCTGAGTAACCACAGTGTTATCACAGGAAAGGTGGCTAGCTTTGCAAAGGGGCTGCAGTGAGGGTGAATCTATTCATTTGGATAAATAACGTTTTTGTATTTCTACTCCAAATAGACATTTCTTGGTAGTTACTGTTCAAAAAATACCGTGGAGAGAAATCATATAAAAACCCTTGGATTTGTTAATAACCACAAACAGACTAACACCAAATCATATTTGAATAAGGCCTCTGTAGTGCACTGTGACACACAGAAGCTATAAGGTTAATTAAGTCTTTATGTCCTATTATATACCTAGGGAACCCAACCCTCGTAGATTAAACATCATTAAAGATAGAAAGGCACATGGTGAGTGGAATTTATCCTCAGAATACCAATGAAATGCTCTTCTTGGGTTTTCCTCTGGTTGAGTTTAAAGTAGGTTTGGGCAGCAATCCTAAGAGGAATCTTTGATCTAACCAAATGAAAGAACAATCTCATTAGTGCAAAAGCAAGGAAGACAGCATTTATTCATGCGGCCGACATCCTTTGGAGGGATGCCTCATCATGTTGGAAATGGTGTTGGGTTCCAAGCTAAGCTGATAAGATGTGGCCCCTGCCCTGAGGGAGCTCAAATCTAGTGGGGGAAACACACAAATCAAACATAGAACCATGTGGTGTGTTCTGTGAGCCCAGAGAAAAGGAGTGAAATCCGGCCTGAGGAAGCCGAAGAAGGCTTCTCAGAGAAGAGGAAGGGACAGAGCTAAGTGCTTAAGGGTGACACAGAGTTAGCGACGGAGGTTACTTCTGACAGAAGGACCCAGTCCCACGTGGGAGAGCACCTTCGTGAAGGGCAATATGACGGAATCAGGGATCAGGTCGCTCACGAAAACAAGTCACTGGGCACAGCTTGAGTGAAGAAAGGGGAAAGGAAGTTGAAGACGGAGATGGACCAGAGGATGACAAGCCTAACTAAAGAGGTCATCCTTCCCAAGAGCAGTGGGAGCCATTTGAAGGTTGTAAGGAGCAGATTTAGGTCTTGAGGGTGGCTGCAAGGAATACCCCATGAGGGCCGCTTGTCTCCATTCTTGCATCGTTCCCGGGATGCATCTGGCACCAGGGCTGCTGCGGCTGTGTTACTGACTCTGCCAGAAAACAGAGTCTCTCCGGGATGGAATTTGGGTGAGTGTAATTGCAGATAATGGGCCTCAATTTGCCTGTCAGGAATTTGCACAGTTGGCTCTACCCGTGGAATTTGAGTATTTTACGTTCCTGCCTGTGCACCAAAGTCAGACAGCAGAAGAAGCAGAAGTGGCCACGGTTTCCCATCGACCCAATAAGTTGACCTGCGAGGCAGCCCCGTGCCTTTCTGTAGCGGCGGCCCTTCCTTGAGGAGTGGGCTTTCCCAGAGCAAGCCCAGCCTCCCAGAAGAGGTTCAAAGCCACCCTTGTCAGGCACCAGGTCTGGGAAGCTAAGAAACAGGACTTCACAGGGCACCTGGGTGGCACAGTCGGTTCAGCGTCTGACTCTTGGTCTTGGCTCAGGTCATGATCTCACCGTTCGTGAGTTCCAGCCCCACATCGTGCACTGATGGCACAGAGCCTGTTTGGAATTCTGTCTCTTCTCTCTGCCCCTCCCCTGCTTGTGTGCACTCTCTCTTTCTCTCTCAAAATTTTAAAAAAATTTAAAAAAAAAGAAAAAAGAAACAGGACTTGCTGTTAACGATGACACCATGGCATTCTCCTGGAGTCTATGGTCGGGAAGAACTGTGTCCACCAAGACCCTGGGCTTTAACTAGGGCTGACACACCTTCACACGTCACTGCCTGCAGCCAATTAAAAAAAAAAAATCGCCTCAAACATAAATATTTCAGCTTCGCTTAGGGCAACTGTCCCGGAAGCTCTTGCTTTTATTCTTTCTGCCCTGTTCAGGTCCAGGGTCAACTCATTTTGTCTCCTACCATTCTGGTTTAGTCTTCTGTTCTTGTCCCAGCCCTGACCCCTCTATTTACCTATTTTGCAAATATTTATATAGTGTTTGGACATCTACCAAGTAATGCACTAAACACCTCAAGTTGATTAACTCATGTATTTATTCCTCGTAACAAAAGTATGTGATAAGTACAGACAGGCAAGCTACTGTTATACCCATTTTACAGATGAGAAAATGAGGCAGACAGCAGTGGAACTCAGATTTGAACCAGGCGGTAGCACTCCAAAGCCCATGCCATACGTCACTTGATCTTAATACATTACAAATAGTCTCTCCTTAACACTGGAGACAATGTTTTCTTGAACACTTTCTTTGTACTAGGCACTTTGGCACGTGTGATCTCCTCTAATCTTCAGAGATAGATACAGATAGGAGAACCAAGTCACAATGATTTAGACAAGATGATTCCCATAGCAAATGGAAGAACTGCCAGCCACTGAGCCAAACAGATCCCTTCACCCCCATTTTCTACTGCTTTCCCCTGGGACTTGACTTCCATGGATTATCTAATTCTCTCCTGCATGGAGAGACCTGTACGAGACCCGTACAGAGACCCAGGTCTCTCTCCAAGACCCGATTGATGGGCTCGAGTCTGTCCCTGGGACCCAACCACCGTGACACTTGACACACCCCATGCCCCACTCAAGAGGAGCATAAACCCACCACACTCTCAGAGGGATGGCATTGTGTAGTCTGCTCTGTGAAGCCACCTTCTCACTGTTTCAAAGGGTCTCTTAATAAAATTAGCTGTAACAATTATAATTGCTATTCACGATCTGCTTTCTAATGTGCCAGGCATGCTATCTGCCATATTCCCAACCATCATGACAACACTACAAGGTAAATAGCATCATGGTTCTTCCACAGCCGAAGAAACAGAGGTTTGAAGAGGTTAATCAACTTGCTCACCATCACACAATTATTCAGATGTGCCAACTCCAAAACCCATATATATATTTTTACTATGCTTGGCTTCCTCTCTCTTGAACTAGATCCAGGACAAACCTTTCCTAGGGTTGGGAAGAAATATACAGGTGGAAGAGAACAGGCTCCAGCTTGGGTTAGGGGGGGCCTTTCTTTCTTTTCTTTTTTCTCTTTCTTCTTCCCCACCCCCTATCTCCCCTTCCTTCCTTCCTTCCTTCCTCCTTTCCTCCTTTTAATGAAGCAAAACGACACAGTGAATAACAAAGCTAGCAGAAGCCCTAGACTTGGTCTCCTGTCGTCTTTAAAACCCACCCATGCACAATTATGACTGCTGACAATAAAATCCCAACCCAGTGTGAATCAGCACGGAGAAAAAGCAAAGAAGGCAGGGCTGGGGCTTGGTGCTCAGAGTTAGCCCCAAAGTTATGAGTCAGAGAAGCCTCAGAATAATCTCCTGCCAAGTTAATCCCAGGCCAGGGCTTGCCAAGGTGCAGCTGGTTTCACAAACTCCAGAGGCCTGGAGTGGACTGCCCTGGGGAGAAAGGGCGGTTCTACCCGCGCCTGAGAGAGACAAACCCAGCAGGTCACTGGGACGGCGGTCATTGAGTAACCTCTCTGGGGGCGACTGCGGCCGAAGACAGACTTACAATCATGTCGGTGGTGTCTGCTCTTCATTGTACCCAGGCACTGAGAAAAGGTGCATATAATGCATCTGAAACAGGGGCACAGATGTGTCTGTATTATTAAATAATATCTGCAACCTGAACTAGCCAAAACTAGCATGTCAGTACAATGACTGCATGCTATGCTAAAAGCAATGAATTGCGTTTGCAGAGACGTAACCAAAGCGAAAAAAACCTTGCTCCAGTTCGTCCGTCCTTCGTCGTTCCCATCATGTCCTGTTCCAGGCTTTTTTTTTTTAACTTAAGTATAGTTGACACACAATGTCACGTTAGTTTCAGGTGTACAACGTAGTGATTGGACAAGTCCACACATTAACTGTGCTCACCACAGTTGTAGCTACCAGCTGTCACCCACAACCTATTACAATACCATCAACTATATTCCTTGTGCTGTGCCTTTTATCCCGATGTCTCCAGATCCACTTCTTTCTTTGAATCTGAAGTTTGCGAGTAAACTCAGAGATCGTAAGGTTTCAGGATCACCTTCTGCTCCAGAAAGACCTAGGCTCCGGTAGGTCTCAATGATCTGTATTTCTTTCTTTCAAAAGACAGAAACCACGAAATTTTTTCTTCACCCAGACCCTCCTAGAGAAAGAAGAAGGACTTATGTATCCGTGCTATGTGGAAGGGGAAGAGAATTTTTCGCATCATAAAAATCTGGGAATGAATCCCAGCTCTGCTACTTCCTGGGTACATGGGCTTTGAGCAGCTTACTCATCTGTAACAGTGGAGAAAATAAAGCCGACCCTGGAAAGTTGTTGAGAAAATTACAGGAGAAAGTACACGTTAAAGTGCCCAGGACATACATACATACATATAAAGTGCCCAGGACAGTGTCTGGGTCATTGTTCTATCTTGTCACCCAATCTCCTAGGCTGACTTGTTCCTCTTTGTGGATCGTTAAGACCTTTCGAGAGCCCGGATGTCGTCTGTTGTTTCTAACATAAGGCTTATAGATTAGAAATGCACTGGGCATTCTGGGATACTCTGTGCTCCAGAAGCGGAATGGGCAATTCAATTATTCTTGCATTCAATAAAAATTATTCAGCACATTTTCTGTGGTAGGGACAGAACCAGGAAGGAGATGAGGATATATAAATGAGTTGTGAATCTTTGACTGGAGGGAAGAAACAGACAAATAAGGTTATTGTGGTGAGATCTGCAAGGGCAAAAATGGAGTGGTGAGCGTGTCCCGGGAAGAGTGCCTAGATGGGATTCTCGGGATCTGCTTGGGGTGTGTGGAGTGAGTTGGGGAGGAATAAGGCATGGTGGGAACTGGGGGCAGGTGAAAGCCTGAAAAAGCGAGCAGCTGTACACAGGTGCACGAGGAAGGTAAGGATTGACTTTGTCTGCAGAGGGAACAGCAGATACCCAGGGCATGGGGTGTGCAAGCACCATTCGTTCTGAGCCTCAGGACCACAGAGATGGTGGGGGGGGGGGGGGGGGGAGGGGGCTGGCAAGGTGGGTAGAGGTCAGATCACAGAGGGCCTGGGGAGCTGAGCTATAAAATTTGGACTTTAATGTGAAAAGTATGGGGAGACTTTGAAGCATTCCAAGCAGGAGGGTAACATGGTCAGAGTTGCTTTTTTAAATCTTTTTTTATTACAATTCGTTTATCTTAGAGAGAGTGTGAGAGCACCAGCGGGGAGAGGAGCAGAGGAAGAGAGAGAAGCTTCATGCCTAGCATAGAGCCCAAAATGGAGCTTGATCCCATGACCCTGGGATCATGACCTAAGCCAAAATCAAGAGTTGCACGTTCCACCGACTGAGCCACCCAAGTGCCCCCAGAGTTGCTTTTTACGATTTGTTTTCACGAATTCATGACGCTGCCCCATGTCCACCCCCCGACCCTGACAGAAAAGAGGAAGTTACATCTGCAGAAATTAAAATTGTCAAAGAACCTCATGCTAGATAGGATTTGAGGTTCATTTGGCGGTTGGGGGGGTGTTGGAGGTGATAGCGTTGGACTTAATTGGGAGTATTAACTCCAAGACCCGATTGATGGGCTCTCTTTTTACCTGCAGGGCCAGAGCCATGGTTTTTAGCAAATCTTCCTCCAAAAAAATGGGTTCTCAGAGGCTGTCAGGCATGAGACAGCGTGAGGACTGTAACCCAGCCCTGAAAATTTATTAGCAGAAGTAGTTTATAGCTATAAAGTCTCGCCGTGAAGACACCGCGGTGCCTGCTTTCTATTTCTGGCCCTAACCGAAGCTGTCAGCATCTCACTTTCAAGAGCATTAAGTTCAAGTCATCAAAAAAATATTATGATTGTGAGAAATCCATAGAAGTGCCCTGGAAATCTGATGACCTCATGCTTGGTAGCGCCACAACGTTTATGAACATTTGTTTTTAATCACGGTCGCTTCTTTTGATCAAATTTACTGTCAGGGTTTTGGAGTTTCAAGGGCAGTTTGTGCTACGAATCAGGACCCGTTTATCCTGGTTACAGAGAGGCTCTGTCTCTGTAACCTAAATACAACAGGCCCGCATAAAATAAAAATCCCACCAACGCCAGCAACAGGCAAGATCTGGAAAGCCAACTTGGAAGGTGGATTAGGAGAAAAAACAGCCCAGACTTTCTGTGTTGCGGTGCTGTACTGCCCTCGTTCACTGGGAGGCTTTTCTAATTGACATTTGTCTTGGCAGATAAAGTGTCACATACTAAGCAGGTGATAAGTGGCATAACTCAGTAGAAGCATTTGGGAAAGCAAGTCAGAGACAAATGACAAGCTGGAATGTGTAACTGTGAGCACACACAGGCCAGGGTCCCAACACAAAAGTTATTTTGAAGGCTCCTCTCTCACTTGGCAACAATGCCGAAGTTAGACTGGTTCGGCTGACTTTTAAAATCCGTCTCCGTGTGTGTGCGAGTGTGTGTGTGCTCTATACAGCTGCTGTCTTTCTGTCACCGAATACTTAACGTAGAAAATCAGGAGGTAGTGTTGTACTAAAAATGAAAGAAGAGAGACGAAGATCTTCAAGAGAAAAACAAAGAGAATAAAGCAGATTTCCCAATAGATTTGATATCTACCTCAAGAGACTGGCTAAAATTACCCCAGCTTAACAGTGTCCTGTGTCACAAGCTTTGTCCCTAATGCACGCCGAGGCCAAAGCCTCCAGTCACCGCTCAGCTGGGAATCATACACCCGCTGGGGTCTATAGGTCAACATTTAAGTGCATTAACAGAGGGCCTCCTCAAGCTAATGTGACGGAGACCCATCAAATCCAAATTGAAGCCAGAAAAGGGAAAGAAAACAAAATCAAATAGTCCTTTCATAAACTTCAATGAAGTTTCACAAATTGAGGCACAGATGTGAAATTTTACAAACGTTCTCCGATGCCTTAGTTCTCGATGAATAGGCTTCCACATTTAGGCAATTTTGGCATCTGCCAGGAGCTTGCTTTGTGTGAAGAGCAGTGGATGCGTGGTGAGAGGGCAGAGAGGGGCAGGAGGTGAAGGCCAGCGTTTAGCCCACATGTGTCTCCAAGGCTTCCTAGCTCCAAAGGTCTTGGTCTAGAGATATGTTGATACATTTGTGAAAGCAGCTCCCAGAAAGAAAGTGAGACCCCGAGCTATCTTTCTGTAAGGAGGTGACTATACTGACTCTTCCTGGACTGGGAGCTTCATGGAGCTGGTGGGCTTGAGCTGGCTTTTCAGCTTTGTGGAATTAGCCAGGCAGGGATGCCGTGGGAGGGAGTTGTGTGTAGAGGCAACCACATCAACAGGGCAAGAGGACATGTTTTGGGCGTGTGAATTTAGAGAGTCAGAAGGATTTGGCATCTGTCTGGATGTTTGGAGCTGGGCAGAGGGAGGTATCCGAGGTGAGTTGCAGGTTTCAGGCCAAGTGGTGGCCTTTGGTGAACTTTGGGAAGTTTGGTGAAGGATGGAACATAGGAGAAAGAATGAATTTGGGAGGGAAGGTGATTGAGATAGGCATTTGTTGATTTCGCCTTCCCAGCATCCATACCTGTTTTACTTTTCCTCTAAATACACATCCCTTCCCACATTCTCAATTCAAGTGGCTCAGGTGTAACTGACACCATCTTTGACTCAATGGGAGGACACGTGACCCAGGTCTGACTAAAGAGAATGTTGTATCTCCCAGGCCAGCAGGGCTGACTCCACAAATATCATATAGTATTGCTTAAGAGTGTTAATATAATGGCGGGGTGGTAGAATTTTAAGCTTTCTTTGCACATCAATTTGTCAGATTAATAGATCATTGAAACTGGGGGGATGTTAAAGATTATGGGGAGCTAAGCCTTCTTCGATGATCTCCCTGCAATGCCATGTCTTCCAGGAAAGACATGCAATCAACGTTGGGCCAAAGAAAGACAGTCCTGAGACTTTTTTTTTTTTTTAATTTAAAAACAAGTTTTTAATGTTAATTTATTCTTGAGAGAGAGAGAGAGAGAGAGAGGGCATGAGCGTGAGTGAGGGGTGGGGAGCAGAGAGAGAGGGAGATACAGAATCTGAAGCAGGCTTCAGGCTCTGAGCTATCACCACAGAGCCCAGCACGGGGCTTGAACTCATGAACCAGGAGATCATGACCTGAGCCGAAGTCTGATGCTTAACTGACCGAGCCATCCAGGTGCCCCAGCCTGAGACTTTCGATGAAAGTATTGGGGTACAGAAACTCTCATTTCATTAGGGGGTACAGAGCTGATAGAGCAGGGGCCTAGAGCTTCTCGTGGGTATATTGTCACTATCAGAGAAGAGCATTCTGAGAGAGAAACCGAGACAGAGGGCAGCAGAGGGAGATGGGGAGAGACAAAGAAGGTGGTGGGGAGAGACAGATTCCTAATGGTACCCTTGGCCATTTGCTCGAAATCTCTCTCTGGACTCAACCTTTCCTCTTTCTTTTTTTTCTTGAGCCAGTGAACCACGAGAGTTTTAATGAGTACAAAGATGCTGTTTCTGGACATCTATATTTAAGGTACTGGGAGTCACCGGGCAGTCAATAAAGGAGAACTAGTGCCTTGAATACTAGACAAGGTGCCTTGAGCTCTAGATAAAGATCTGGCGGTCATTCACATAGTTAAAGCAATAATAAGAGCCCACATTTGTCACATTCTTGCTCAGTGCCAGATATTGTTCTTAAGGGCTTCATCTATATTCTCTTATTTCACCTCATAGCAACTCTATGAGTTAAGTAGCAGTTTTATTTATTTATTTATTTATTTATTTCTAGGATAGGAGAAACTTGAGGAAGCTTGAAGGCAGAGGGTAAGACTAAAGATATAAAACAGAAAGCGTGAATTACAAAATAAAATTCCAGAGAGGATGGAGATAAATGACATTAAACAGGAGGGTTAGACGGTGGAAGCCTTCCTAGAAAGCACAGCTAATCAAGAGCTCAGTTCTGATGCTCTCAGGAAAGCAGAAGACCTGTTTACGTGCAGAAAGTGGGAGGCTTTGAGCAGGGATTTGGGTGCCAGTAGAGAAGATGTTTAATGAAGCTTTTGTGCAAACAGACACTGGAAGTCAATTACTTTCGGATTCTCTGTGAAAGTGTTTAGTATTATTCTATAAGCAGCTGGGAGCCATTGAAGTTTTTTGAGCAGGGAAGGGACGAGTAGGGCTGAACTCGAGGAAAATCACTCTGTGCCAGAGAGAAATATAGACTAGTGGAGACGGTTTAGAGGTAGGGAAACCAGCTGGGGATGATCGCAATCATTCCATCAAAAGTTGGTTAAATGAACGTGAGAAAAGCAGGAAAGGAAACCTTGGCCCTCGTTTGCAAAAGTGATTGTGACGGCAGAATGTGGGAAATGAGTGGGTGGAACCGAGGAGGTGAGAAAGCAGGAATTGGAGCAAATGAGACAGAAGATCTCCCTTTTGGAACTGAGTTTGTGGTTCAGCAGACTATCCAGGTGAAGAGGTGCTTGCGGTGGGTGGGAATGCAGGTTGAAATCTCACGGGAGTGATCAGATTAGGCTGGAGATGAGATTTAGGAAGCCTCTGTTTTCCCTTCTTGACTAAGGAAACGACTCAAATGATGGCAGTGTGAGCGTATCGGTTAGCTCAAGCTGCTGTAACAAAATGCCACTGACTGGGTGGCTTGCACCACAGACATTCATTCTTCACAGTTCTGGAGGTTTGAAAGTCCAAGATCAAAGTGCTACAAGACTTGTTTCTTTGTGAGGGCCCTCTTCCTGGCTAGCAGATGACCACTTTTCACTGTATCCTCACATAGAGAAAGGAGGCTCTGGTGTCTCTTCTTCTTTTTTTTAAAATTTTTTAAATGTTTGTTTATTTATTTATTTATTTATTTATTTATTTATTTTTGAGAGAGAGACAGAGCGTGAGCAGGGGAGGGGCAGAGAGAGAGAAGGAGACACAGGATCCAAAGCAGGCTCCAGGCTCAGAGCTGTCAGCACAGAGCCTGACACAAGGCTCGAACCGATGAACTGCGAGACCATGACCTGAACCAAAGTTGGACACTTAACCTACTGAGCCACCCAGGCGCTCCTCTTCTGCTTATCAGGGAACTACTCCCATTGTGGGGGTTCCATCCTCATGATCTAAGCACATCCCCAAGGCTCCCATCTCCTAATATCATCACACTGGGGGTTAGCACTTCAAAATATGGGTATTAGGAGGCACAAACATTCAATCCATAACAGTGGATAAATAGTAAACAATGCTTCATAAGACAAAACTCAGATTGTGCAATGAACTAAAAGCCAATTGACCTAAATAAGGTCAAATAAGTCAATGTTACCTAAGACAAAAAGCAAAAGCAAAAAAAAAAAAAAAAAAAAAAAGATGGGAATCCTTTCTAAATTAAAGGAGTCTGAATAGTCATTATTAATAAATGCAAAGCATGAGTCTTGATCAGATCCTCCAAGAAAATAATAAACACAGCTATAAAGACAACTTATTATCTTATGGGGACAACTGGTAAAGCCTGAATATGAACTGTACATTGGATAATGAAAAGTAGGGAAAAAATAAGGGTCTGACTCAGTCATATTCAAATTGACCAGCTCTTTCCTGAAATACTTTGGTATCTGGGAATACATATATTGTAAGACCTAAAAACATTAAAAGTACAAGTGGTATATTTGCTCTATTAAAAAAAAAGAAAAGAAAATCTGGATGAAGCCATGCTGAAACTGTAGTTATTGGTAACAGTTGTGTGCACATGAAAATTGTTCTCTTTTAATATTTCAAACTCCATACAATTTGGGGGAAGATATTGCATTAAAGCTGAAAACAAAATTAAAAAAAAAAAAAGATCTGCCCAAGAAAACCCGAGTTTGGGCTGCACATGAGTTGTTGACCTCCATTTCCATTAAATGCTGTTTAAGGGCTCAAAAAACATGGTGTTTCTCTAACGCCAGCTTCAGAAGCCTACCATTATAAATAATTGGGGTAATTATGAGAGCAGCTGAATAAACTGGAAAAGGCTGGGCATAAAGAGAGAAGCAATAGGATGAAATGTGTGGTTCTTGAGCCAGCCCATAAATCTCTCTGAAATCAGAATAAGTCTCCACCTTCCCCAAACTGAACCCACGTTTCCAAGTAAACACCAAGCCAAACCTAACCGAATCAAAATAATGTCACCCCTCCCCCCAAAGTGACTCTGGTTTTCCTTTCCAGTTATGGGGAGGGAATCTCTAAACCCTTTTACATGTCTAAAGTTAAATTCCCTTGACTCAAGACTGAGAAATATGGCAATAACTTCTTTTGAGGCCAGGGTGGTCCCTTAATCCTGAGTCTTTTGCGATTCCCTCCCTTGCATCAACCCAACAGCCCATAACTCTTCTACCGTTGGAAATATAATGCCTTTAGAAGCTTGATTTGAACACATGAGCAGCCTTTAAGCAAATCTACTATTGGAAGGGTCATTATGGAGAAAAGCAAGGTTTCAGAAATTAAATAAATTGTCCTATCACTGAGGGCATACATCTGGCCCATATTAATTAAAGGCTAGGAAACCCTTTGGGGCAGGAAACTAGGTGGCTGTCACATCTATTGGAGAGGCCGATACATGATAATATGCACTTTTGGGAAATGTTTCCCAAAAATGTGGGGTCCATGTTTCCCTGAATTTCTCTAACAGCACTTTTTTTTTGCATGATCGGATCTACTCCTAGACTGTCATTTTCTTATTGTCTGTAGAGGGAGATGTGGAGGAGGGAGTTAAAGTGGGCAGAGCAAGGGGCGCCTGGATGGCTCAGTTTGTTAAGTGTCCGACTTCAGCTCAGGTCATGATCTCACGGTCTGTGGATTTGAGCCCCGTGTCAGGCTCTGTGCTGACAGCTCAGAGCCTAGAGCCTGCTTCAGATTCTGTGTCTCCCTCTCTCTCTGCCTTCCCCTGCTCACGCCTGTCTCTTTCTCAAAAGTGAATAAATATTTTTAAAAATTAAGAAAAAATAAAGTGGGCAGAGCACTCCATGCCAGCCAAAGTGCTAAGGGTTATGCATGTGTTGTTTTATCAATTTATCATTGTGTGGCTATTGGGTAGGAGTGATCACTTCACAAGGAATTTGAGCATCTAGGATTTAAACCCAGCCCTGACTGCTTCTAAAGTCCTGGTCTTTCTTTCTTTCTTTCTTTCTTTCTTTCTTTCTTTCTCTCCTTTCTCTCTTTCTTTCTTTCTTTCTTTCTCTCTTCCTCTTTCTTTCTTTCTTTCTTTCTCTCTTTCTTTCTCTCTTCCTCTTTCTTTCTTTCTTTCTTTCTTTCTTTCTTTCTTTCTTTGTTTTTTTATTTAAGTAATGTCTGTACCCACATGGGGCTTGAACTTACGACCCTGAGATCAAGACTCACATGTTCCACTGACTGAGCCAGCCATGCACCCCAAGCCCTGGTCTTTCTAATACCAGAAAAACTTAAGTCAGAGAGGTTAGGCACTCTAACACCCTAACAGTGGGGATATAAAACAGCAAAAACCTTTTTAGGGGACTATTTGCAAAGAATGTACATCAAGATCCCTAAAAAGGTTACAACTGTCTCAGGTGGTAATCGTTGTAATGATAAACACCATTTACTATGCATTTATCTGTAATTCAACATGTTAACTCTATGCTGTTTTTTCAACATTGTTTAGTTCGTACCTGCAGAATTTTTGAAATCTGTGATGGGAATATATTATGAACAAAGGATTGGTTGCTTAAATAGGTCTTTATGAAGCACCCCCTCTGTTGAGATAGGCTGAACCCTCATAATTCTAAATGGAGATGGGAAGAGGGCAGCTGAGAGAGCCCAAATGAGGGAGGACCTAGTCATTGTGCCATTCTAAGCTGGAGTTAGTGACCTTTTCTTAGTTTTCAACCCTTAGAAGGTAAGCTGTGCCCATCAGTGGCTATGTGATTTGGCACAAACCACTTAGCCTCTCTAAGCCTGAGTGACTTTGAAAAGGGGGATGATGGCACTAGCCCAGGGTTGTGAAAAATAAATCAGGTAATGCAAGTGAAAGAGAAATAGTGGGGGAATTATGACCCCAGGCACATGTGATTTGGAACAAATTCCCAGATGGAGACTTAATATGTGAATCAGTGAGCCTGACCTGTACTGTCCAGTATAGTAGCCACCAGCCACATGTGACTTTTGAGCATTTTAAATATGGCAAGTCTGAATTGAGGTGTGCTATAAGTATAAAATACACACTGGATTAATTTGAAGACTTAGTATGATAAAAAGAATGTAAAATACCTCATTACTAATTTTTTATGGGTTACATGTTAAAATCATACTCTTTGGGACATATTCGGTTAAGTGAAATATCCAAATTAATTTCATCTGTTTCTTTTTACTTTTTAAATGTGGTTCCTAGAAATATTTTATTTTACTTTATTAAACTTTATTTATTTTAATTTAATTTAATGTATTAAATTTTATTTATTTTAAGAGAGAGAGAGAGCATGCAGGCACAAGCAGGAGTGTGAGAGGGGGAGGGGAAGAAAGAGAGGTAGAAAGAGAATCCCAAGCAAGCTCTGCATTGTCAGCGTGGAGCCTGATACAGGGCTCAATCCCACAATCTCGAGATCATGACTTGAGCCGAAATCAAGAGTCGGATACTTCACCGACTGAGCCACCCAGGCTCCCCGAAAATTTTAAATCACATACATGGCTCACTATACATTGCTGTTAGGCAGCAAAGGAAGCTTCCCTCTGGTGCCCAAGAAGTGAACACTTAGTTGTGGACTGCAAAACCTCTCACTTGGAGAGTTTCTCTTGGAAATTTCCGTGTCCCCCACCCTTATCCTCATCCCCCACTTCAATTTAGCCGAAGCACTGGGTGCTTAGGGTGATCTTTCTAAGATGAAAAATCTGTTCTCATCATTGTTTTGTTACTTAAAATCTTTTGAAATTCCTCTGGGCCTCTTTAAAAAATTTTTTTTTAAACTTTTACTTATTTTTGAGAGACAGAGACAGAGCATGAATGAGGGAAGACCAGAGAGAGGGGGGAGATACATAATGCAAAGCAGGTTCCAGGCTCTGAGCTGTCAGCACAGAGCCCAATGTGGGGCTCAAACCCAGAAACTGTGAGATCATGACCTGAGCTGAAGTTGGACGCTTAGCCTACTGAAACACCCAGGCACACCCCCCACCACTGGGGCCTCTTTTAGAGTAAATGCCATTCTCCTTAGTAACTTGGCTTCGGCTAACTGCCCTCAGTTTCACTTCTTCACTTCTACTCCTTCCCTCTCCAGTTTCCTATGTGTGCTCTATGTCTGATACCTCCATGTCTTTGAATTTGCTCTTCCTTTTCTGGGAATGTCCTCTGCTACCTGTGCACATGCACCCAAGCCTCCTGCACTACCCTGCCATTCTTTACCCAGTTAATTGTCCTCTGAGACCTGGCATAACTTTCACATCTTCCTGATTGCTCTCTTGAACTTTGTAAGCAGAAGTTCTTCTCTCTGTGCCCCCAGAACCCTGAGTTTGCTTCTATAAGGGTGCTTACATTTCTGTTTCCTTGCTGGCTTGCTTGCCCATTTTCCTCATTTGACTGTGAGTTCCTGAAAGCCAAGAACCTTGTTCTTCATCTCTAATCCCATAGCACACAGTAAACTCTCAATAGCTAATCTATTTGCTAACTGAATTGAAAAGCTGGCCAGGGAGGAGTGCCTGGGTGGCTTAATTCTGTTAAGCATCCGACTCTTGGTTTCGTCTCAGGTCATGATTTCACGGTTCATGAGTTTGAGTCCTGCACTGGGCTCTGCATTGACAGTGTGGAGCCTGCTTGGGATTCTCCCCCTCTCTCTGACCCTCCCACATCTCTCTCTCTCTCTCTCTCTCTCAAAATAAATAAATAAACTTAAAAAAATAAAAAAAGAAAGGGAAAGCCAGTCAGGTAATTGACCAGTGATAAGTAACCACAAACTTTGTGGATGCAAATGATGGAATTCTCCACTCTGGCTGGCTTTTTTGGCTTACGTGATTGAAAATTCTATGTGTTGTTCTGGCTTCAGGTGTTGCTAGATTCAGTTCAATCAATGCCACCTAGACATTGTTTTTCTTCATTTCTCTCCCTTTTCACCATGCTGGCTTCATTGAAAGAGATGCTTTCCTCCTGGTGACAAGATGGGTGACGAGCATGTCTTTCCAGGTTCCACTTGAGAAAAACACAATCAGCTACCCTGATAGTTCAGAGAGAGGGTAGAATTTACTTCTGTTGCCCCTAACTGGTGTGTTTGGGGTCAAGTGCCCAACCCTGAACTAATAATTGTTGCCTTTGTATGTAATGCATTGACTGTCTCTGGTCTGATCACACGCTAAAGCCATGGAATTGGGGAAGTGGGTGGTGTTGGCTTTTCTCCAAGCAAGGGGCTGAAAGTGAAAGTTACCTCAAAGCAACATTAGGGTACTATTGGTACCACAAAAGCAATAAAATGTCCACTGCTATGAAAGTAGAGCCCTGAGACAAGTTTGTTCTAGTGCTTCCTGACTGATTGATTGATCTATTTATTTCCAAAAGTTGACATTTTAGAAACCAAGAGATATTCATGTCCCTTCCAACTGTGTTGATTTTGTTTTCCCCTTACTTGGCATTACCGGGGACTGACTCTGTAAATTGGAACTTATCCTTGCTATATTTTTAGAAATTAGAAACCATGTAAATCGATTAGAGAGTGTGAAAATTAATAACAGGAGACCTCATTTAGAATGGAGTCAGTGGGTGGGCAAGGGGAGGCCTTATGAGCCACCACTCCTTGTGAGTTGTAGATCCGAGCCAGACCTTGCACAGGGATGCTAGTTCATGATCCCCGTAGGAAGAAGGGTTTCTTCCTCTTCTGGCAACAGCCCAACCAATGAGAGACTCTCACAACTCAGCCAATGAAAAGCCACTATACTTTGAACTCCCAGTTTACTTCATGGGACTTTTTTTTAATTTTTTTTATTTTTTTTATTTTTTTTAACGTTTATTTATTTTTGAGACAGAGAGAGACAGAGCATGAACGGGGGAGGGTCAGAGAGAGAGGGAGACACAGAATGTGAAACAGGCTCCAGGCTCTGAGCAGTCAGCACAGAGCCCGACGCGGGGCTGGAACTCACCTACCGTGAGATCGTGACCCGAGCCGAAGTCGGACGCTTAACCGACTGAGCCACCCAGGCGCCCCGAAGGGGACTTTTTGTTTATAACAACCTTCCCACTGCCCTCTTTTCTGTATAAAAGAGTGACTCCCTTCTGTCCTGCAATTTCCCTGTGGTTCTGCTGTAGCTTATGTGTCCTAAATTGCAATTCTCTGCTGTTCCCAAATAAACCTATTTTTGCTGGAAAAATAAAAGTGCTGAAGTCATTTCTAATTTTTTTTTTTAAGTTTATTTATTTTTGACACAGAGAGAGAGTGCGATTGGGAGCTGGGGAGGGGCAGAGAGAGAGGGAGACACAGAATACAAAGTAGGCTCCAGGCTCTGAGCTGTCAGCACAGAGCCTGACTCGGGGCTTGAACTCATGAACTGTGGGACGATGACTTGGGCTGAAGTCAGAAGCTTAACTGACTGAGACACCCAGGTGCCCTGTGCCAACATTATTTCTAAGGTTAACAAGAGTTGTAAGTCAACTGGAAAGATAGTTCAGAGACATAAAATCCTACCAGTGCTTGATAAGGCCCTGGTATCTTTCCTGGCTTATAAAGTTACTTAAGGAAAGTGAGAAAATTACTAACCACTACATCACTTTCTGGTGAAATGGGGCACATTGGATGTGGATATTTGGTGTCCTTTGGAAGAACAAATCTTTAGTATCAGGGACACTCAGTTTGAGGACCCCTCATACTAGCTCCTTCTGTACAAATTCACTCGTGCAAAACTTTTGAGTTCTTCCTGTTTCCACCAGCACTATGATAGATGAAAGAGAATGGGGGGGGGGGTTAAACAAAACAGACTTAAGGGAGCATACATTATAGTGGGGGAAAGAGGTAATAAACACACACAAATAAGCTATTTTCAGACTGGGATAAATGCTATGGAACAATTTGAGTCATGTGCATGAGAGGGACTGGTTGAGAATGAGTTTTTTTCGATAGGCCAGCCAAGGATGTTTCCTCTAAGGAGGGGTATTAGAACTAATATCTGAATAACAAGAAAGTGCCAGCCTTGTAGATAACTGCTTAGGACTTCCCAAAGAAGATGCAAAACTCAGCTGTCTGGAAAATTTAGAGAAGACCCTTCTCAAAGCAGGGTCCCAGACCAGTAGCATCAGTATCACCCGGGAGTTTGTTAGATAAACAGAATCCCAGATCCCACCCCAGACGTACTGAGAATCCACAGTTAACAAAATTACCCAGGTGATTTGTAGCACAGTAAACTTTAAAAAAAGTGCTGCTCCCCTCCTGGCCCCTGGATGTAGCATGCAGCCCACCAGAAAGGTGTAAATCCTGCTGAGGCAGGGAACAGGAAATGATATTGTCAGCAGTCACTAGAAAGATGACATGGTAACATTTATTTGCTGCTGCCTTTGTAACAGACTTAGCCAGGCTGTAGGAGAAGACCATGGGATTATCACATATTATGGTCTAAGTGATTTTCTAGGTTAGGTCCCTTGCTTTACAGGAGACAGAGGCTCTTGAGGGGTGACCTGCTCATGGTGGACTCCTCTGTGGCAGAGTCAGGGCTGGGATCTAGGAGACTCCTCTCTGTGTGCCACCTTTCAAATATTGACAAGGAGAGATTAGAGTGAGTATTGAGGATGGTGGGCAGCACAATGAGGTCGTTGGGAAATAATATCACATGAAGCACTGGGAATGTTTGGCCTAGATTTTTCATTCTGTGAAGGTAAACTAGGAAAATATATGCGAGAACCAGGTCCACTTACAGGGAAGCAAATTTCAGCTCAAGTCTAGGAGCACTTCTAAGACACAAAGCCACTCAACAATGGAACATGCAGTAAGTATATGCAATACCTCTCTCTCAGGTCCTGGGTCATGAGCTTGCCTCACTCAGGGTTCCCAAAAAGAGAATCACACACTTTAATCCTAGTAACCATTGTTCTTACTTAAATTGCTATCAATTTGGACGTTCTTGACCTGCATAAAAAGTGTTTTCATTTTTTACTTAATATTTTTCTTTAATTGGATTCATTTTCTATAACTTTGTGTTTAATCTAAGAAATAACATCAGTGAAATAATGGTCTGATATAATAGGCATTTTCCCTCCTAATACACAGTGTAATGCACACTGAAACACAGGCGCACCCACACACACAACTATCAAAATGAAGTTTCTTCGAACCAGTGGGCCGCATATTGTTTCTCAAAAGCCACCAGCTAATTTCTGAAGTCCTTTGCAACTGGAGGATTGTAAGATTTTGTGGTGATCGCTTAGCCAAAAGTTCATGGGATGCACTGTCACAGTCCTGATGCCGCCAGGAAGCCATCCATGCATCCAGTCATCCATCCAATAAAACACTTGCTGACTACCTAACAATGACTCTCAGAGGCACTGACACACAGAAGAGTAAACTCACTCTCTGGTTGCAAGTGGGAGGAAATAGAATAGTAAATCATTTCAGTATGTGTGTAGTAACTGCTACAGCTCAGGTAAGTACTGGCACACACAGGCAGGGCGGTTTCCGGAGATAGGGCGGAGAGGAGAGGGTGGGAGGGCATTTCCCAGAGCAGCCTCTGCCAGCCAGCCGGCTTGGATCACTTTGCCGCCGCGCAGCAGCGGCGGTCAACCTCCGCCTCCCTTAGCAACCTGAACGCACCGCCTAGGTGTCTTCCTATTGGCCTCCCGGAGCTTGATGGGCAGCTCTGAAGGGCAATCCCTGCTCACGGCCCCTCTCTCCGCGTTTACTCACGGGAGGGCTCGTAGGCGTTACCGCCCTCCCTAGGTGCCCCGCCCATGCCTGAGCAGCTTGTGGCGCATGCGCGAGCGGGCTGGGGCTGTGTGCAGGGCCAACGCGGAGCCGGAGCAGCCGCGGTGAAGCTCCTGGGCTCCGCTGGGACCGTCGTGCCCGCTCGTCGCCTCGAAGTAGCAGCTTCAAGCCGTCGCCGCTACTGGGTGAGCGGCCGCCTATTGTCCTTCTCGGCGGCGAAGGTGCGGAGCTGCTCTGGCTGGGCCCGCGGGGGAGCCCCGGGCGCCGCACGGTGAGAGCGCAACTTAGTTGGCGGAGTTGGGGGAAGTTTTGTGATTTGGGGAGGGGTCGCGGGCGCGGAGCGCGGGGCCCCTCCCGCTGTGGCCGCTCCTGGGGGCGGGGGCCGGGAGGGGGGCGGGGCCGCGGGGGGAGGAGGGGGCGGGCGGGGATGAATGGGCGTTGGGGAGCGCCCCCGCCTCCGCGGCCCCCTCCTCCCCCTCGCATCGCCCGTTCGTTCATTGTCTGCTCCGGGGCCGCGGCGCGCTTCCCGGCTTCCGCAGCCCGGCTTCGGGGCCGCCCCACTCCCGGGGCCGGGGGCGCGGCCGCGGGGCACAGACACGGGGGTCCCCTCGGGCGAGGCCCGCACCCCCGGCCCCGGGAGCCACGGCTCCTCGGAGGGTCTCTCCTGTCCCCGGGGTGCGCGAACAAGTGCTGCGGACGCGAGGGAGCCGCTCCCCCCGGGCCGACACGGACGGTAAACACTCCGGGCCGCGCCCGCCTTCGGGGGGCGCCTCCTGCGCTCGCTCCGGGGCGGAGCGGGTCGGGGCCGCGCCGCCGGAGGGGACCTGCACGGGGACAGGGCAGCGGGCTCAGCTCTCCACCTAGTTCAAGTGCAGCCATACTTCGAGCCGTAACAAAACATTTGTTTTTGACTTACTGACACTTTTTTTTTTTCCAAAGTTAACCAATATGAGAAGAGTTTTTTTTTTTTTTTTTTTTTAATGGGGAAAACTCTCAAATTTTTTTCGCCAGAAGGAAGGATAGACAGGTTTTTTGGCCTTTTTGGTTTGTTTGTTTGTTTGTTTGTTTGGAAATACGTAGTTTTCCAACAGAATGATTTCATCACATTTACGTTTTTAAATGTTACTGTGGACTGAGGAATTCACAATCAAAGTTAGATTGAGCAATATTTTTGTGTTCCTTCTCAGCTTTTATACTCCTGGGTGAAGTTATTTTGGGAGTTTATTGCCTCAGGCATACACATCTAAAGGAAAAAGCAGTGCCTTTTTTTCTTAATTCCAGTCTCCCCACTTCCCCGCCCCTTTATTTTCAGAAGAAGCATCTTATTCTATTTTTCTAAACCTTTGGATTGCTCAGATCAGGACAAATGCTGCCTTTTTTGAAAGGTGACTTTTTTGCAAGTTTGCAAAGAAGTAATGATCAGCTGAGATAAATCACTATTCTAGTTCTTGTATTCCTTGGTCTCTTGGGTGATTTGTGGGCTGCATTAAATACAATCCTTGTCAGGTTTTGGGTTCAATCCTACAGAATTCGGTTCATTTGGCTTATGATGTGAGAATAATTTGGCTTACGATGTTTAAGTCCCCTAGGTGGACCAGCTGAAATGCCTGTCCAGTTGGGGTAGTGGAGCACTGACCAGGATGCGTTAATACCAGTTGTTACATCCCATTGCCATCTGCCAAATTAAAAAGAAAAATTTGAGAAATACTGTATGTGCCAGTTTGTTTTGATTGATTTCTCATGCTGAGTGAGTAATGTGGGGAAGTTAGGGTTCCTGGTTTTTTCTGGTTCGGTTGGCCTTGTTTTGTCTTGAAAAACCAACTTTCTTCACCTGATGAAGCTAACGAAAAATGTGTCTGTGGCATCAGCGTTGTGCATTTAAACAACAACAACAAGGTCACTTTTAGGAGTCACAATCCTTGCTCTTAGAGCAATCGCCTGCGTAGGGCGATTGTTCGGATGGAGGTTGACGGAGGTTGGAAGGGATTGTCAGGGAAGGGCATCGTGTAAACAAATGGACTTCCAACGAAATGGGACAGCTAGGCCAGTTGCTTTTTCCTTCTCTGAGCTGTGATACCACATCCTACACACTTTTTGTTTTAGGATTTCTCACACTTCATTTATTTGCCTAATTACAGTTACCAGTGTATCTGTAGTACAAATGGACTCCTAATCTGTTAACTCCTTGAGGGCTGTGATGGGCCTTATTTCTTCCTTAGTTTTGTACCCTCTTTGCCAAGAAGGAGCCTTAACACAGCACAGGTGTTCAAGTGTGCGTTTGGATTCGGGCGAAGTGCTTGGTACTGAGTTAGCGATAGTGCACGTTAGAACCACTAACTCTGGGACCTTATCCAGAACGACTGTTCCCTTGCAGACCTGTGATGAAATTTAGTTAACTTTAAAAAGGATTTCTAACGTCTCTTTTTATCTGCTAATTACATCTTGAGAAGAAGTGAAGTTTAAATAGTGCACCCTGGATTTTCAAAAAGTGGTTCTCATTTAGAAATTTTCTCCCTTTTTTGGTGAAATGATTAAGGCTACCGGACAAAGCATTTCACATCTCTGCCTCTTCTTCTATTGTGAAATGGGGAGGTCGCGCAGTTTTGAAAGAACACGCAATTTTTGGAGCTAGTTACAACTGAGATTCAGATCCCCACACTTCCACAGACTAGTTGTGAGCCTTGAGCAGGTCACTTGATCCCACCGAGCTTCTGGGTCCTACCGTGTAAGGTACCATACTTGGCAGTGTTCTTTGTAAAACCTGAAACTATGTGAGGTACTTAATAGTGTGCCAGACATTAAGTAGGTGCCTATTACCTGGTAGGTGTAATAATAATTTTGATACCTTTTTATGTGACTTGAAGCAGTTTTAGAAGCTGATGCTTCTGAGGTTAGCGGTTTAGCTGTTTTTTTTCATAAAGGAGAATTGAGTGTTCTTTAGTTAAATGCAATTATTTTTTTCATTTAAGGGGCTAGTTGACCTGAATGGCAGTAGAAACTTATCTTCTCATTCACCGTACAGGTCTTGGAGTGGGATTTGCAGAATGGCTTGGGAGTGTAGGACCTTATGCGTTTCCAGTGTTTAGGAAATGGTGAGAGATGGATTATCTTCAACACTTGTAATAGGATATCTGAGTTTTTCAGTCCGTTCCACCTTTTCTATCTTATTTTACCTTAGTCTTGAAACATGATAGAGAGAGAGAGGGATTATGACTATTTCTCAAATTTGTGTAAGACAGAACTGGAGTGGGCAGTGTTAATACAATTCAGAGACGTGAGCAAATTGCTTACTTCCCCTTCAAGATAACACCTTTGAAGGTGCCACCAATTGCGGAAGGAAGCAGTGATTCAAATCAGTTTTACTGGCTCGGTGTACAATACTCACAGCACCAAATAGAATAGATCTGTTTTAGAACTATTAATCTGTAATGGCATTCCTTTTTTTTTTAATTAAAAAATTTTATTTTGGGGGTGCCTGGGTGGCTCAGTTGGGTAAGCGCCCGACTTTGGTTCAGGTCATGATCTTGTGGTTTGTGGGTTGGAGCCCCTTGTTGGGCTCTGTGCTGACAGCGCAGAGCCTGGAGCCTGCTTCAGATTCTGTGTTCAGATTCTCCTTCTCTCTTTACCCCTCCCCTGCTTGCACGCGCTCTCTCTCTCTCTCTCTCTCTCAAAAATAAACATTAAAAAATTTAATAAAAAATTCTTTTGAGAGAGAGAATGTGCAGGGGTGGAGGGACAGGTGCAGAAAGAATGAGAGAGAGACAGAGACAGAGAGAGACAGAGAAACTCAAGCAGGCACCACGCTCAGTGCAGAGCCTGACACGGGGCTCAATGCCATGACCCCAGGATGACCTGAGCCGAAATCAAGAATCGGATGCTCAACCAACTGAGCCGCCCAGGTGCCTCTGTGATAGACATTTGTGTATATTGAAGCTCATCTTGCCATTAGTTTTTTTTTTTTTTTTAATAAGGGTAAAAAGTTCAGCCATGGAGGGTTTATAGTAAACCTTTAAAAGTTTTATCTGATCAGACTCTCAGATTGAGGAAAAAACATCCCTGACAAAGCGAGATGAATAAACTTGAACTTTCTGATAATCTTTTCTTTCAAAGTTAATATTTAAGTGCACTTGAATAGACTTGGTTATTACCGGTGGCGACAGGCATCCGTTTGGAAGCAGGCTCCTGAGTCACTGTCAGCCTGTCTTACCACTGTAAATGGGGAGAGAGGAGGAAGCTGTTAGTGGAAGGGAGTTGGTTTCATTTGGACATCCTCACATCTATGGTCTTGAAATCCACCCATGGGTTGATTGGGACATAATAAGTAGAAGATGAAGAGATAACCCATTTTGTCAGGCCTTTTGGGACAGTGGACTACCTGGTAGTGAGATGATTGTTTGCACATTTATGTGGAGTGATGGCATACTTTCCTTTTTTTTACCCCGCAGAACAGTGTCCAGAGCCTGGGAAAGGTGGATATCAACGTGTTTCTGTGATGTGGTTATTGGGGTGGGGAAAAGGAGAAAGTGTGAGGAATCTACCAATTTACCATTTATGTCACCCCGTAGGCTCTTTTGGAAACATGCTTTTGAATTTTCACTTCTAGTGACATCATAAGCCCGTGTTCTGCCGTAGCTTCTACCAATCCCAAATGGTGAGTTAGTTATTCCTGAAGGGTTAGGTGTGTCACACTGTATGTAATTGATTTATCTTTTAGACAACTAAAGATGCCAAGTTAGGGGGAAAGCACAAAGGAGTTAGGTAAAGAATTTTGCAGAACCCAAGATGATTCTCAGATGGTGATCTCTAAAAAATCACATGATATGAAGCTGCCTATGTGACTGCACATTCAGACTTTGCCATTATTGGCTGTGTGTCCTTGAACAAGCCACTTCATCTGTCTCAGACATAAGATTCTTACTTGTAAAATAAACACACGTTTAATATAAATCATCTTCTATCTACTACATGCTATTGTTGTGTGAAACCTTGAGATAAAATGCTATACAAATGCTATATCATTTGGTAACTTTATTGGTTGCTTAGTGGTTTGGATAAAATTTAAATCCTAGTTGAAAAGGGGGAAACATCCAACTATATTGGTTTTTCTGTATAAAAGATAGTTAAAATAGACCATATTTATTGTTGTTCTCCTTGCTTGGGAAAATTGATACATTTTAATTTCGGCCCTTCTCAGTTTTCCTTTTATAACATGTTTGTCATGGAGTAAATTTCTAAAGAAATTTCAGTTCAAGATGCGTGCTGTTGGACCCAAGTTACTGTGAAATCACAGAAACTGACATTGGATGCCAGTTCCTGAAGTCAGGTTAAACCACAATAAACAGTGAACAAAGAATGTCAGAATATTTCAAGAGTACAAAAGAAGGCTAGTGTGGTTGGCTGATCTTTACTGACTCATTTTCTTCAATTATTTTTTTTAATTGGTTTACTCAGATCAGAGGAGTGTGTCTCTTATGTGCCAAATGTTATACTGTGTGTCTTACCTACGTTTATTTTATTTTATTTTATTTTATTTTATTTATTTATTTTTTTTAAGAGAGAGAGGGAGAGCAGGGGAGGGGCAGAGAGAGGAGAGAGAGAGAATCCCAAGCTGGCTCTGCACTCTCAACGCAGAGCCTGACATGGGGTTTAACTCATGAACTGTGAAATCATGACCTGAGCTGAAATCAAGAGTCAGATGCTTAACTGACCGAGCCACCCAGGCACCTGATACCTACATTTCTTACTTAATTTTGAAAATCAGCCTATGAGTCAGGCATTATTAAGCTGTTTTACTACGAGGAAACAGCCCCCAAAGTGATTTGACAGTGATCACATATCTATTAAACTAAAATTTGAACTCAAGATTATTCTGGCTCGAAGGCTGTGCTTTTCACATTATTGATGCTATTAGCTGGAAAGACTAATTTTTAAAACAAATCAAGTTTATTGAATTACTATTTGTATGATAAAATGTACCCATTTTAAGTTTGTAGAGTTTGATGAGTTTTGTCAAATGTATCCATACAGATAACAATTCAATCAAAATATGGAGCATTTCCATCATTCCAGAAAGTTCCCTCATGCCGGTCTCTGGCCACTTCTTCCCCTCAACCCTTACCCATTGCCTACCTCACCACAGGCAACCGCTACTCTGCTTTACGTCATTGTAGTTTTGTCTGTATTAGGAGTTCTCCAACTGTAGCCCTCAGGCCAAATCTGGCCTACTGCCTGTTTTTTAAATAAAGTTTTATTGGGACATGACAGTACTCATTTGCTTGTGGCTAATCTGGTGCTGCCGTGACAGAATAGTTACTAGAGACCATGAGGCCCACAAAGCCACACATTCACTATCTGGCCTCTTATAGAAAATGTTTGTGGATCTGGATCTTTGTGCTCAGCATAACCAAATGCAATGGTCACATATAAAAAAATTAACAAGTCTAGTAATATTATTCAGTGCATCTTCAACTTTTCCTGTTTGTCCTGCAAATATCTTTTTACAGTTGGTTTAAAATTTTTTTAACCAGGGTAAAATCAAGGTTTACTCAGTACATTGTTATCTCTTTAGTCTCTATTTTCTCATTCTTTATTTGATGTATAATTTACATTCAGTAAAATTCAGTAGCATTCTGGGAGTTTTGACAGATGTATACATTTGCATAACCACTATTTCGGTCAAGATATGTATGGAATGGTTTCTTTATCCCCCAAATTCTTCTGAGCCCTTTTGTAGTCAACCCATTTTCCACTCCCAGACCCTGGACACTATTGATCTGTTTTCTGTCTCCATGGTTTTTTGCCTTTTTAAGAATGTCATGCAAATGGAAACATACAGAATGTAGCCTTTTTTTTTTTCCCATTTGCCTAGTGACTAATGATGTTAAGCATCCTTTCATGTGATTATTTGCCATTCTTTGGTAATGTATTCAGTTATTTTGCCGATTAAAAACATTGAATTATTTGCTTTATTATTGGCTTTTGAGAGTTGTATATACATTTTAGAATCAGATACATGATTATGGTTTATAAATACTTTCTTCTTGTCTGTGGCTTTTTGTTTCCTAATAATAATTGTCTTTAGAACAGCAGTTCTTTTGGTAATGTTCCAGTTGTTTTTTCTTTAATGGATTGTGCTTTTGGTGTAGTATCTGAAAAATCTTTGCTTAACCTAAACAAAAAGACTTCCCCTGAATTTTCTCCTATTAGATTTATAGTTTAAAATTTTACATTTAGGTTTATGATTTACTTAGAGTTAATTTTTCTGAATGGTTCAAGGCATGGATTGAGATTTATATTTGTGTTTTTTAAATTTTTTAAAATGTTTATTTATTTTTTAAGACAGAGAGACACAGAGTATGAACGGGGGAGGCACAGAGAAAGAGGAAGACACAGAATCTGAAGCAGACTCCAGGCTCTGAGCTGTCAGCACAGAGCCTGACGTGGGGCTAGAACCCATGAACTGTGAGCTCATGACCTGAGCCAAAGTCAGACGCTGAACCAACTGAGCCACCCAGACGCCCCTGAGATTTATTTTTTTGTTTTTAGATAAGCAGTAGTTCCAATGTGTTTGTTGTTGTTGTTGTTGTTGTTGTTGTTGTTGTTTGAAAAGACTGTTTTTTCTCCATTGAATTACTTTTGTTGAAAGTCTGTTGATCATATACCTTGGGTCTACTTCTGGATTCTGTATTCTTTTCCATTGATGTGAATCTTCCATTTGTCCTTTACACACTGTTGATTACTGTAGCTTTATAGTAAATCTTGAAATCAGGTAATGTTGCTTCTCTAATTGTGCTATTTTTCAGAAATAGTTGAGTATATATTTGAGTATTCTAGTTGCTTTACCTTTCCAGGTACATTTTAGAATCAGCTTGTTGATATCTATAATCCTGGTGGGATTTTTGGTTGGCATTGCATTGAATCTGTAGTTTGGGAAAGAATTGACATATTAATGATATTGAGTCATGAACATGGTATAGTTATTTAGACCTGTTTTTTTGGCACACCTGGGTGGCTCAGTCGGTCAAGCATCCAACTTTGACCCAACTTTGACTCAGTTGACTCATCCAACTTTGTAAGTTTGAGCCCTGCATAAGGCTCTGTACTGACAATGTGGAGCCTGCTTGGGATTCTCTCTCTCCCCCTTTCTCTGCCCCTGTCCTGCTCTCTGTCTCAAAATAAATAAATATACTTAAAAATTTTTTTCTTAAAAATTTTTTTTGATATTTTAATTAGTGTTTTATAATTTTCAGTAATTGCATCTTGCCTGTATTTTGTAAAATACACACACACACACACACACACACACACATAGCATGCTTTTTGGTGCTGTTGTAAATGATGCTTCTAAAATTTCAATTTCCAGTTGTTCATTGCTAGTATAAATAGGATTGAATTTTATATGCCAGCCTTGGATCTTAACAGCATTGCTAAACTCAGTTTTAGTTAAAAAAATTTTTTTTAATGTGTATTTATTTTTGAGAGAGAGAGAGAGTGCGCAGGAGAGGGGTGGAGAGAGAGGGAAACACAGAATCCAAAGCAGGCTCCAGGCTCTGAGCTGTCAGCAGTTGGACGCTCAATTGATTGAACCACCCGGGTGCCCCAACTCAGTTTTAGTTTTAGAATCCTTTTTGTAGATCTTTGGGCCCTTTTTTTTTTTTTTTTTTTTAATTTTTTTAAATTTATTTTTGAGAGACGAGTGGGGGAGGGGCAGAGAGAGAGGGAGACACAGAATCCGAAGCAGGCTCCAGGCTCTGAGCTATCAGCACAGAGTCCGACCTGGGGCATGAACCCATGAACTGCGCGATCATGACCCGAGCAGAAGTCGGATGCTTAACGGACTGAGCCACCTAGGTGCCCCTGGACTTTTGTTTACATAGACAATAGTGCCATTGGCAAGTACAGGCAGTCTGATTTCTTCCTTTGCAGTCTGTATGCCTTTTGCTTCTTTTTCTTACTTTACTGAATTGGCTAGGACCCCCAGGATGGTGCTGAATGGGAATTTTGAAAGTGGACATCCTGTCCTCATGTTAAGGGGGGAAAACATTCTGTGTTTCACCATAAATGTGATGTTACAGGCATACTAAGAGATTGTGGGTTTGATTCCAGACCCCTGCAATAATGTGAGTATCACAATAAAGTGAGCCAAATTAATTTTTTGGTTTCCTATTACGTGTAAAAGCTATGTTTATATTGTAGTCTATTAAGGATGCAGAAGCATTCTGTTTTAAAAAAGGCACATACTTTAAAAATACTTGTTTGTAAACGATACATTAACTGTAAAGTGTGATAAAACTGGGCATGCTTGTATTTAGAGTTTGCTTTTGTACATGGCCTTTATCAAGTTGAAGTTTTCCGTTTCTAGTTGGTGGGGAGTTCTTATCATGAAAGCATATTGAATGTTGCCGAGGCTTTTTCTGCATCTTTTGTGACGATCATATATTTTTCTTCTTTACTCTGTTGATATCTGATTTTGGCACTTTGAACTAGCCTTGCATTCTTGTGATGATCCTGGGTTGGTCATGATTTTTGAGAGACGTAGCTTATGTTTTAGTATCAGACTCTAGGAGGCCTCCCTGTGATGATTTTTGGAGTTTTCAGATTCCTCAGCCTCCCCAAACTCTTAGGTCTTGTCACTTTGACAAGATTGCCACGCTCTGCTCAGGATCCTCCTCATCGCACTCTGCACTCCAGAGTGCCTCCAGGCTGAGAAAGCTGGAGTGGTGGTGGCCCGTCCCTTCTCTTCCCCTCAGTTAGGGATGGCAGTCCCTCGTGCCTGTTGTCCAGTGTCTCAAAGACGTCACCTTACGTATTTTGTCTTTCCCTAGTTGTTGGAGGGGGCGTTGGCAGGATAAGTCTGGATGCAGTTACTCGATCTCTCTTTGAAGAGTATACTTTATTGGTGGTGCTGAAAGTCTTGTTACAGGATTCTTCAAATCTTGGGGTGGGGGGGGGCGTATAAATATCAAAGAAACTTTTGTTTGGTGCCTGCCGTCTGTAGCTGAGCCCTTATCCGGTGGGGAATACAGATGAGTAGATCTCTTCCAGGTGAGGAGTACATACATAGCACATACATAGGATAAATCAAAGATGTGAAATGCTCTAGTGATGAACAGACAGAGAAAAACCACTGTGGTCCGATATCTTCGTACAGAAAGGCCTTCTTTTACATTTTTGGTCCCTAGCGTATATGTGTAATTCAGTCTTATGGCACAAGATGTAGTGAGTCAGTGGACGACTACTGGTTCTTTCAGATGCATTTGACAACTTATTTGCTGTGTGGCTTTAGGTAACTCTGTTTTCTTGTTTGTAAAATGGGCACGTGACATTCCTTGTGGCGTTGTTTGCTGATTGAATTCCCTCAGCACGCAAGGGGGCCTTCTGTATTGTCAGGCACTGTTGCAGGTGATGGGGACGCAGTGACAAGTAACAGGTGGTTGCTGCCATCAAGGGGCTGATATTCTAGTGAGGGGAGAAGAAGGTAAACAAGTGAACAGTTTTGGTGATGTCTCGTGGTGATAAGTTTAGGAAGAATATGAAGAGTATTAGCAGAAATTGGGGCGGTCAAACAAGACCTTCCGGAGGCGAGGAGATTGGAGCAGAGACCCGAAGGAAGTGAAGGGAGCAAGCCAGCTGCAGATCCCTGGATGTTCTGGGCAGGAGGGACACCAAAGGCCAAGAGCTTAAGGTGGGAGCATGAACGGGAAGGTTGGTGTGGCCGGGATGGCCGAGGAAGGAGAACTATAGGAGGTCACGCGTAGGGAGGCAGGGGCCAGGTCACATAGGCCTTTTAAGTATGACAGGGAGCCGCCGAAGGGCTGGAGCAAGGAGCCACGAGAGCTGATTTCAGGTTTACGGGATCCCTGGGGAGGTGGCGGGCTGGAGTGCGAACAGGGCGGCCGGGAGTCTGTGGTAGTTGGCTCTGGGGGAGGAGGATGGTAGCTGAGGTCCAGCTCATAGCAGCGCAGGTGCCGACAGGAGGTCGGAGTCGGTGTGCGTTTGAAGGTAGGACTGATAGGGTTATTTATGGATTGGAAAAAGGCTGTGAAGGGAAGAAAGCAGTCCAGGACGATCGCCGGGTGTTTTCCTTGAACAACCGGGTGAATGGTGGAATGGTTTCCTCAGCGGGGAAGGTGTGCGTGAGTTTATTGGGAGGAAGACGTCGTCGTTTCTCTTTTTGGACATGTTAAGTTTGAGCTCCATGAGCTTTTTTGTTTTAATTTTTTAATGTTTATTTATTTTTGAGAGAGAGAGTGTGAGCGGGGGTGGGACAGAGAGAGGGAGACACAGAATCCGCAGCAGGCTCTAGGCTCTGCACGGTCAGCACAGAGCCCGGTGCGGGGCTTGAACCCATGAACTGTGAGATCATGACCCGAGCTGAAGTCGGACGCTTAACCCACTGAAACACCCAGGGGCCCGAGCTCAGTGAGATTTTAAGTGAAGACACCACTAAGTAATTGGCTGTGCAGATCTGTGGTTCGGGAATGAGGTCTGGACTGGGTATAAGATCTAGAGAACTATAGATAAAGAAGAGGGGTTATTGCGAGAATTAGGAATCTCTAGACTCCTGGCACCTGGCAGCTCACCTGGCAGGGTAGCTAGTAATGGTAGTGATCGTGGTAAACAACAACAGCTACTAGTTCTGAGGGGCTGGATGCGCGTGAAGGAGGAAGGTGGTGACCTAAATAATGCCTTGCCTTTTAAATCAGAGTCGGTTAGGACTGTACACGTGCTGAAAGCTGCTCTCCTCTGAGCATGAGAAAACTAGTCGTGAGATCTGTTGTACATTTCCAATCTGTGAGCATATCTATGATTTGTAATGTGATGTGGGGGTGTCATTTGCATGTATTTCACATACACCTAGTACACAGGAGAGTCTGGAAGGAGGCTATCGCAGATTGTTTAGTTGTGTTTGAGGAGTGAGATGGTAGGGTAGTTTTCATCTTCTAAATGTTCTGCGATGTATGTATTTTCGTTAGTCTTATTTATTTTTCTTAAGTAAATACTACTTCCAACATGGGGCCTGAACTCATGATCCTGAGATCAAGAGGCGCATGGTCCAGAAACTTAGCCAGCCAGACACCCCTAGTCTCATTTTTAATAAAGGGAGTTTGTGTTTTTGGAGAGTCCTGCTCAGTTGGTGAGCTTCTGGGCTGAGGAGTTTCATTTGTTTGTGGTTGCTAACACTCCTTCCCATAGCTGGGTCTTTGACTGTGGTCTGCTGTCTTAAAAAGTTGAGCCCTTGATCACAGGGAGGGGCATCACGTAGGAGAGTGGGGGTTTGGGTAGGAGTCCGTAACAGCTTCTGGGAAAATTATTAACACATGTTTGCCCCACCTGGCTAAATGTGGCACCATTTTGTTCAAAGGGGGCATTACTCACCACCTGAAATTTGTTGGACAAATCATTTGAGATGAATTGAACTGAGCATGATACATATTTTTTGAAATCTGAATTATACCATCAGCATTTACTTAGTGTTTTAGAAGTATTCCTTTTCACAGCTGAAGGAGGTAGATATATCAGGGGCTTTTTGCAAATTTGACATTTCCTGTAATTCGTGAATCCCTTCTAAAAATACGTAGTATCATTTGAACAGTATCTGTAAATACATCCACCTACCTGGTTTTGCCAGTTGAGTTCTGCCCTGTCTAAAGGAAGTGTGTTTCTGGAGTGGGAGCAGGTAGGTGCATTGTGATGTAACAAATAATTTCTGTTACTTTTTACAAGCTGGAAGAAATTTTTTTTTTTTTTTTTTGCTTCCTGGGTACACGGTGCACAGCACGTCTGGGCTTCAGAATACAAAGGATGTCTGGATGAGACCTTGCAGTTTGGGAATTATTTAGGGAAAAATGTGGCAACAAGAGTTGAGAAGTAGAGTTCTAATTGTTTATTTGGTCACATGAGGCCTTTGGGGCCTGACTGAGGTGCTTTCTCTGTTTGAGGATTAAGGATATATATGGGTCAGTGGATAGGAATGACCGGCCTTTTTGCCTGGGCTCTCCTGCCAAAATGGTGCTGTACGTATGGTTAGAGCATGATAGTGTTTTCAAAAGACTTTCGCAGTCTAGAATGATTTGTTGACAAAGGGTATTTCCTAAACGGTGTTTTCTAAAAAGTAAAGTCACTAAAAGGAAGAAGAAACTTTTACTGGGTGCCTACGAGTGTTTTGTGTGTTCGTTTACATTCTCTTAATTCCTTACAATAGCCTATAAGATAGGTGTTATCCCCACCCCCACCTTTTTTGATGAGAAAACGGGGGTTCAGAGATTTTACTTTGCCCATTTCAGGTCAATGAACTGTAATTTTCATCCAGGACTTTGTGACTCTAAACATACTCTAGTTTTATTACATATATGCCAGAAGTCACTTTTTTTTTTTTAAACTCATATAATTATATCCAGAATAGCCAGCTTAAAATTCCAGCTTGTTCATGTTGTAAATAGAAAATCATTGTGGTTTGCCCTTAGAGTTTTCCTAGAATTCTTAAAACATGCTGGGCTTCCATGTTTGTGCCTTGAAAGTAGCAGAAACTTACCAGTACGGTTGTATTTTACTTGACATGCGGGGAGCTTTGTGGATCAACATTAATAATTAACATTTACATACTCTTTCACATCTTCAAAGTGTTTTACAAACAGTTAATTAGTTCATGTTTAACCTATATTGGAAGTTGAAAAACCAGTTTTTTAAGTTCATTTTAGTGGTGCAGAAGTGGTTGGGTGGGTGCTGAGGACAATGCAGGTATGCACCTTGCAGTCTCTGCAGCACCTTTCCTCAATCCCCTCGCTTTGTGCCGGGATCAGCTTGTAGTAAGCGTGTGTTTTGGGTGTACATCTTCTGCTTAACGCAAAGGAATTAGGTGAACTGAAAGAAAGACAGGGTTCAGGATAGTCTGGGAAAGACCCAGGTGATTCACTGAACTGCGTTGCAAGTTTCCTTTCTGTAGTCCCTTAAATGTGAATTGTCCTTACTTACTTCCTGTGGGGTTTTAGGGGATGGGAAGTGATTGGTGCGGAGACTCCGGCAGATGAACAGAGTCGTTACATGTGCTAATTTCTGGGAAAGGTGTTTTTTGTTTTTTGTTTTTTTTTTTCATTCCTGGCTTAGGAGATAATAACCCTGTAACTGAATACTTTGCTGGTTTCCTCACTCCCACTTGTCACCTGATTCCATCTCCTTTCCCCTCTACCCCCAGTAAAACAGTTTTTACTTGGCAAGGTTGTGTAGCGAGCGGGGAAGACTTTGGAGGAGACTGGTCCCAGTTCGGCTGCATTTCTGTCACATAACTAGCTGTGCAACCTTGAGCGGGGTACTGTTTTATTCTGCCCCTGAGTTCTTTTGTTCAGTGAAGTCATGTATTGACCTTTCATTGAGTGCTACAAGGGTGGCCGAAGGGGGATATGAAGCTTATGGTCTTGGGCATGAAGAGAGACAGAGGATGTTTTAACATCAGTGAGGATTCTTCAAAGTCATCGTGACTTCTTCCTTCCTACTTTGGTTGGAATGATTAAATTATGTTGTGCTATTGTTGCCTGCCACATTGCTGCACTTTAAATATCTTTCTTTTTCTAATACAGAACAATAAATAGAACTGTTTGATAAATATTGTGTCTGGGTGATTTCCTAGGACAGGACGTGTGAGTTCCTTTTCATCATTGCTGATAGCCCAGTCATTCAGAGGGACCTCCTCATGAATCTTTGTCTAGATGACGATGCCAGAGAAACCTTAGTATGTGGTGGCAGAAAGGAGAAGAATTCTGAGAGCTTGGATGTGTATATGATTAAATCTTTATCACCGGTGGGAATCTGTTCTCTTTATTGGGCCAGATATGAATGCCCCTGAATTTTTCCCTCTGTCAAATAGTACTGTTTTTCAGGTCTTTCTCTTCTTTCCTCTTTCCCTTTTCTTCACTTCTGGAAAATCTGAAAACCTAAAAGTATGATAAATTGGCTTTTGAACCTTTTTGTAATGTTAAATACACCCAGGTTTAAACTTCAACCTTTTCCACCAAGATTTCTGGTAACTTGGAAGGAACGTTGTACAGCTGAACCTTGAACAATGCTATATGTGAATTTTGAATAATTGGGATTGACTTAAATATTTAACGTCACTTTTATCTTAAAGGATGGCTATAGGTAACATTTTTTTTTTTACCTTTTTGAATGAGACATTTTTCCCCCCCAGGATAAATTATGTATATAAATTAGAAAAGATGGGAGTTTTCTTTTGGAAACACCTAGTTGGTTAGAACAGTATCGTAAACTGTAGAAATAAGTGTTTTTTCTAAAAAACTGTGCCAGCAACCAGGACGAATGATTGTTTTTCCTGCATACATTAAGTATCTTGGGTTGTACTGTTTTTGGTCACCTCTTTAACTTTTCCATAATGTCTTTGCTCACTGTACCTTTCCTCCTTTCTAGTTAATTCAGTAGGATTCATTTGTCACACTGCTCACTTGACTCGGTGGGGATGAGGTAATCACTTGTATCTGTATTTCCTCTGGATTGTAAGCTTCTGGAGGGTAGATTTCATCTGTTTCGTTCATCACCGTATCCCTGGGACCTGGCATCAATCATGGCATATAGATGTTAGTGGCTATGCAGGAAATACTTGGATTGCTGATGGATGGATGAATTTGTGACACAACTATATATACATATTATATTGAACCATTAATAAAATCTACCCCGTTGAGAATAAACAGATTTTAGTTTTCTCCTCCCAGCATCAGTTGTAGTTTGATTCTGGTGAGTTACATCATCCCTTTTGGGGAAGAGAAGCACCATGTTAAATGGAAGATGGCCAGTGTAGACCAAGTCAGGTGGGAAAATCTGTACAACTCTTACCTGGTTTTTGTGCTTGGTCAGAGCAGGTCTCTGTCACTTTACGTTTGAACCTGTTTAGCAGCTTCACACTGACATGTGGGTGACTGATGTGAGACTGTAGGTATGGCTTGTCTAATTCTTTTGTCTGCCTCATTTTTAAGAAATGTCACATAATAATTTTAAAACATACTCAAAAAATACTCAGAACAGTAGCATTGACCCCTGTGTACCCATTATGCCAGATTCTAGAAAATTAGCAAGATCTTGCCTTTTTTTCATACACTGTTTTTTAAATCGAAGCGTCACTGAGACATTTCATATAAAATTTACCCCTTGAATATATTTATTCTAGTTGTCTTGAAAGTCACTACAAAACTATCATTTTCCTAATAAGGATTCTTAAATGGTATTTTTAGTCCAGTGTATAATACTATAAACCATAAGCCGTCTCTGAATCACGGCGTGCTGTGTTTCAGGGATATGGAACCAAAAACTTCAACTCAAAGCCAAAGAATTGCTGAGTAGTCTTTTTGTCTTTTGACAGAATCGCTGCAGGACTAGGACCATAAACCTTCCATTAAGCACTTCTGTATGAAATCTGAGGTTTCTGTCAAATTAGATATGGGAAATTAAGCAGAGCTACACAAATGACTGATCTGGGCAGTTTTTGAGTTCTTCTCCTTTATGGTAGGCTTTTTTTGTTTTTTGTTTTTTTTTTCTTTCTCCTCAGATGACTGTTTCTCTCTTAATACCAGTATAGGAATGTTATGATTTATACAAAATGAATTTTGGTTTCACGTCTGTAGTTTTTTCACCTCCCTGTGTAGAATTTAGTGACTTTCTTTTCCCTTGATCTGCTTTTCTTCTCAAAATGCATTCCCATTTATTTTGATTTTTGTGAAGAAAATACTTGTCAGGGAATTGAATAGCTTCATAAATCTCGTATTTCCTTAATTATTTGGTAATGTATATAAAAATTGTGTTGATTTTTCTTGTGCTTTCTTAATCCAGATCATGTTAAAAGTTTTAATTTGGGGGAAAAAAAAGTTTTAATTTGAATCCCCTGGAAATACTGATCTCCTGATTTTCATGGTCCCTTTTTGTTTATATTATATCCTAAGCTCACAGATTCTAAGGTACTATTTTGGCTGCTTGGCCAAAAGTACTTGTGGCTGTCTGAAGATTATCACTTTAATAGCCTGCTAGGATGTGTGCCTGGAAGGAGAGAATTTTCCTTCCTGAGTCCGAATAAAAGTAATAGACCCAAATAAGAAGGGAAATTCAGAGAAAAAATTGTTATCTGTTTTCTCCCTTCAGCTTTGGTGCCTTTTGAAACCTACAGGGACAAGTTCACGGGTATGATAGCTGTCGTTTATTGGGAGCCTCTTCCTGAACTAGGTGTCTCATGTTTACCAGTTCTCCCCTCTGCAGGGTGTTTGATGATTTTGCTGGGAAAGTAAATTGATGTTCAGGGAGGTTAATTAGTTAATTTCAGGTATACTTCATTCAGTAAGCATTTAATGAAGGCCTGCTATACGTCAGGTACAGTATTAGGTGCCAGGGATCCAGGGAGGAACACAAATAAGACACGGTTGCTGCCCTTAAAGCATTCATGATTAAAAAAAAATTTTTTTTAATGTTTGTTTATTTTGACAGAGAGCGAGCAGGGGAGGGACAGAGAGAGAGGGAGACACAGAATCCGAAGCAGGCTCCAGGCTCTGAGCTGTCAGCACAGAGCCTGGCGCGGGGCTTGAACTCACGAACTGTGAGATCATGCATGACCTGAGCTGCAGTCGAACGCTCAACTGACTGAGTCACCCAGGCGCCCCAGTGTTTCTTGATTAATATGTGAGAGCAGGAATAGTAACGATAATAATTGCCATCATTTTATTACTTCTTTCCATGTGCCGGGCTTAGAACTAGGTGCTCTATATAGCCTTCTTTCTTTTTAATCCCTACAGCTCTCAGAGGTGGGGTCTGTTACTTTTGGGTTTCATGGAGACTGAGGCTAAGCAACTTCCTTGCGGTCACACAGTTGGTATGTGGCAGAGCTGGGCCTTGAACGTGGGTCTCTGACTCTAGGGCACAAGCCCTTTTCTGCGTGCGTCAAGAACATTTCTAGCAAGACTTGAAATAAGTAATCATGTGAAAGGGACATCCGTTGTGAGCTGTGATTTTGGCAGAACTTTATGTAACTTTTACTTGGCTGGTAGATTTATTTTCATGGTTAACTTTCTGCTCTGTTACCTCTTGCTGAAGAAGTCCTCAGTTTTCATGACTCATGAAAGGCATTTTTTATTATAGTTTTATTAAGAATGGTAGATGTACCTCTAGAAATTCAGGAATTACACATAAAAAGAACAAAGTACACCTGTGAATAAATGGGTACTACCTAGAAAATTTTTTTTTTGGTACAATCTGGTGTTTTTTCTTTCTGGACTTGAAAATTGTAGAGGCTGTGTGTGTGTGTATGTGTGTGTGTACACGTATACATTATACACACCATGTGTGATCATATTCTGTGTGCTCCTGAGTACAAGCAGATTATAAAACATTTCTTGACTCTACCTTTACATGTGTCAAGTAACTTACATAGTTATTTTAGTGGCTATATATAGTATTTCATTGTGTGGATTTAGATTTATCCTCAGTTTACAAATTACCCTCAGTTGAATAGTTGTCTTTTCTTTCCTCCCTTTCACTTCCTCTTTCCCTATTCCCTCCTTCCCTTCCTCCTTCGTACTGTTGTAAACTTTGCTGTGATGAACAACCATGTATGTACATCTTTATATCCTTTATCTCTTTCTTGCAGAAATGAAGTTGCTAGGGCAAAGCCTGTACATTTCAACAGCTTTTAATAGATATCGTCAAGTTTATCTTCAGAAAGCTTAGATCATTGGTCCGGTATGAGTATCTGTGTACCATTTCTCCCTAACCTTTAGAAAGAAAGTTTAAAAAAATCCAGCATTTAAAAGGAAGTTCTAAATGCCATAATAGAATTACTCATAGAATTACTGGATTACTGGCAACCAGTTATAAATAAAAGAACTCTGTATTTCTAAAAGAAGAGGAAGAAATTTGTGAAGTATGGTCATCACTCCTAAGCACTGAGAATTCATCTAAGATCAGTTCTCAATATTTAAAGGCACATAAAGGAAACTTTCCAATAAAGAGAGTCACTGATTTCAAATTCTTTTGGCTACTCTTTTCAGTCCAAATTAACTCCAACAAGGAGACAAGGAAGAGTTTCAGATAAGAAATTTATAGAGATGATAGGCCCCCTCTACACAGAGTGCTCCTGAGAGATTATCTGTATCCATTCTGTTGCATATCCAAATGCAGATTAGAAGCTTTTAAAATTAATGTTACGTGGAGCACCTGGCAGGCTCAGTCAATAGAGTATGTGACTCTTGATCTGGGGGTTGTAAGTTTGAGCCCCACATTGGGTATAGAGGTTAGCTAAAAAAAAAAAATAAGGTACTAAGGGGCACCTGGATGGCTCGGTCGGTTAAGCTTCTGACTTCATCTCAGGTCACCATCTCATGTTTGTGGGTTTGAGCCCTTCTTTGGGCTCTGTGCTGACAGCTCAGAGCCTGGAGCGTGCTTCAGATTCTGTGTCTCCCTCCCTCCCTCCCTCCCTGCCTCCCTCTCTCTCTCTCTCTCTCTCTGCCCCCTCCCCTGCTGTGCTCTGCCTCTATCTCTCAAAAATAAAGTAAACATTAAAAAAATAAATAAAGTCAAAAAAACAAATAAAAGTAATGTTCTATCTCATTTAGTTAGGAAGATGCATAATCCGTGTATGTTCCCCAAATCACAGTCAAGTGTTGACATTCTGGTTTAAATAAGCAAGAAAATAAGCAAATTAAATATTGCACTGTGCTCTTGACTTATTTATATAATATAGCCCAACATTTTTCTTTGAGACAAAGATGAGTTAATTGGTCCCCATTATGATAGCAGTGATTTTCAATCAGATAACGCTTGTCAGGATTTTCTGTGCAATGGGTAGGAAGAGTTTGTTGCCTTCAAGTCATAAGTCAAGTGCATAAGCTGATCTTGTGGCACTGTTCATGCTTCTGTTGGGCATTCTCAGGAGTCTTATTTCACTCATCTTTAGCCTGTTCCTGGTTACAGAGAAAGAGCTGGTTAATTTAGTAGATAAATCATACCACTAGAAGTAAAAGAGGCCTCCATTATAATGTTGTCCTGGAACACACAGGTGGCTATTTTGTTATGGGAGGGTTTCTGTGGTCATCTTGGAATGGCCCAGGTTTGATGTAGCCTACCCTGTTCTTGAACTGTTCAGATTTTGTTTATCTGTCTGGGTGTTGTTTTGGCTTAGAAGAACCCTTTTCTGTGGGATTTTGAGGACATCTCTCTGCCAACCTGAATTCCCAAAGGGTCTCTGTTTTTCCCTGTTACATCCACATTATTAAAAATTTTTTTCTAATGTTTATTTTTGAGAGAGAGAAACAGAGTGTGAGCAGGGGAGGGGAGAAAGAGAGGGGGACACAGAAACCGATGCAGGTTCCAGGCTCCAAGCTGTCAGCACCAAACCCGACGTGGGGCTCGAACCCACGAACTGTGAAATCATGACCTGAGCCAAAGTCAGATGCTTAACCGACTGAGCCACCCAGGCGCCCCCACATCCACATCATTTAGACTTGACTCTCACAAGAGTGTCATCCTTCTTCCTCACTAGTCATGTTTATCCCAGCCTTCATTGGTAAACTGCCTTTTTGGAGATATAGGACAGGGGGTGATAACACTGAGTAGGTCAGGCAAGGAATAGGATCTTGGCATCTGACATTTCAGAGGATACTCCCTTTGCGTCTCATTATTTTCTCTTTGCTGTCTTATGGATCTGCTGGGCACAAATATGATAGGTTTGGTAAATCAGTGTTGGGAGTGAAATGTTTCATTGCAGTTGTTCTGGATACATGACAAGACTAACAGAGAAGGCACTAATAAGAGAATGAGTAACATGAGGGTAAGAGTACTAAGCAAGTAAGAATGCCCGATTAAAGCTGGGAGATTGAAATGCACAGACCATGATAAAAATGAGGGCAAATTCTGATGCAAAGCATTCAGTAGCAAGAAAAACTTGATTATTAGTAGACAATAGTGGACAAACTCAGCTCTAGCATTTGGTAGTTTGGGTTCTAGACTTAGTTTGCTGCTGACAACCTTGGGCGAGTCACTTAGACTCCCCTACCTCTAGTTTCTGCCATAAAAAGTGGAAGTATCCATTTTTGTTTGTTTGTTTGTTTGTTTGTTTCCCTAAAGGTGATTTCAAGCCCCGGGGTTCCTTAGAATTACAGCAGGGAGCCAAATGGACTTGGAGGGAGCATGGGGAGGGGACCACACCTGTCCCCCATAGCATCTCTACCCTCTTCTGTTACTTTTTTTTTTTTTTTTTACATTTATTTATTTTTGAGAGTCAGAGACAGAGCACAAGCAGGGGAGGGGCAAAGAGAGAAGGAGACAGAGAATCTGAAGCAGGTTCCAGGCTCTGAGCTGTCAGCACAGAGCCCGACGTGGGGCTCGATCTGACAAGCCGTGAGATCATGACCCGAGCTGAAGTCGGACGCGTAACCGACTGAGCCACCCCGGTGCCCCATCTCTTCTGTTACTTTTGTGGGTTTCCTATAATGTTTGCTGAAAGTCCCATGGTCAAAAATCAGTTTGGAGACATCTAACCGAAAACATCTTAAAAATGGCTTTTGATGCTAAGATTTGGTGTCTGTGAATACCCACCCATTGTCTTTGTTCTTGGTGTAATTCTCTCAAAGTTAGGGAAATATTGGCTCAATCGCCGAGTAAGCGTGTAGTACGATGGATAATTGTGGTGTCTGCTTGGCTATGTTCTGGTGTCAACTGCTCATGAGATATTCTCAACTAAGCGGTGATTAAAGCCCTTTTTCCTGCTCCTAACTTGGGGAATCCTGATAAAAAGGTAAAGAAAGCCATATTCCTTGCTTATCAAATGTATACTGTCTGCCACTTTAAAAAATATCTACCCTGTAGCCTTTTATGTAAGATGTCTTGTTTCATCTGGGGCTGGTTTTGTGAAGTAGCTGAATTAACTGTACTGTAGATGAGGAAATGGAGGTTCACAGAGATTCTGTAGCTTGGTTGACGGCCCACATGTAGGGAGAGCTGGGGTTTGCAAGTAGGATTGTGTTTCTAAAATGTGTGCATTCTTTATTCTGTTTGCTTGTCTCTTAAATGTATAGGAGATTTGTAGCTTGAAGAAATCATTAATAGCACCATTGCTACTCATGTTTCTCATTAATTAAATCTGGTCATCAAGTAATGGGCAACTTTTATTGTTCTTAATTGCTTGGATTATGCCAAGGAGGTTTTTTTTTTTTTTTTAAGTTTATTTATTTATTTTGAGATGGGGGGAGGGGCAGAGAGCCAGAGGGAGAGAGAGAATCCCAAGCAGGCTCTGTGCCATCAGCACAGAGCTAGATGTGGGACATGAACTAATGAACTGTGAGATCACGACCTCAGCCAAAACTAAGAGTTGGCCGCCTAAGTGACTGAGCCACCCAGGAGCTCCTATGCCAAAGGATCCTAATAAGATAGAAATGATTTGATCAGGCTGCATATATCTTCCTTATCTCTTATGCCTTTATAAATATGGATTAAATGAGAAATTTCTCAGATTAGAGCAAGACGAATAGTCTGTATAGTTTTTCAGTAGCTTAGAAACTGTTTCTAAAAGAACAGTAGGTATAAAAACAAAAACCAACAAAACAAAAAAACAGAACAACCTACCACAGATGATGCTACATTCTTTAGAGTTAGTGAATATACACAGATTAGGTTGTTTCATAGTCCTCATGAGATTCATGACACTTGTAAGGCTGCATGGGAATGTAATGCCTCAAGAACAGGTTACCTAATTGCAAAGAAACTGGGCATGTGTTTTCTTCAAAACGTAATAGTTGATTACTGGGTGCTGTGAAAGACGTCACATTTTGATGGGCTTTGGCGCCACTCATCAGGTTTCTAGTTGTCTTTTCTTACATGTGTGGAGGATCCATTTCCTTTTCAAGGCATGTGGTCCTGTGACTTCCTCTGTCCAATGAAATGTGAGCAGAAATGAGGTGTTCCTTTTGGAAAGAAGCATTTAAAAGTCGATGGGAAGTCCTCCCGTGCTCCCCACTGTTGGAATCGTACCATATGATTAAATCAGGTTGAATCCTGAGTGAGGGCTTGTAGGACAGCTGCCCTGGAGAGTAGCCTGGAGACATGGTGATCTTGGAGTGAGTGAGAAGTAAACTTTACTGTGATCTGCCTCTTACAACTACTAGTCCTTTGTTTTCATGGTGTAACCTAGCCTGTCCTGATGTTACTTCATGCATCATCAGTAATCATTAGTGTAATAAACCGCTGAGGAGAGGGACTGACCAAGAACAGAGCAAAATTACTTTGGATGCAGATAAGCTCAGTGATATTACAGATACAGTTGACCCTTGAACGACAGGGGTTTGAACTTGTGTGTGTCCACTTATAATGTGGATTTTCTTTGATAAATACAATACAGTGCTGTAAATGTGTTTTCTATTCCTTATGACTTTCTTAATATGTTCTTTTCTCTAGCTTTATTGTAAGAATATAGAATATAGTATGTATGATATATAAATTATGCGTTCATTGACTGCTATTGGTAGGGCTTCTGGTCAACTGTTAGTAGTTAAGTCTTTGGGGAGTCAAAAGTTACAGTGGATTTTTGACTGCACTGGAGGTTGGCACCCTTAACCCCCACTTTGTTCAAGAGTCAACTGTATATATTGAATGGCAGAGTTTCTCTTTAGCTGTTACCCATTATGTTCTGTCAGTTTATTCTTCCAGAAGCACAGCTTTGGTTGTATCACTGACCTCAATGTCCACAGAGTAAAATCTGAGTGAGGCTTGCCACAGTTTCATCCTGACATGCCTTAAAAGCTGTTCTCTGGCCACGTTCAACTGTACATCTAGCATGTGCCCTGGCCCATTCATGCATTTGAGAAACACATATCCATCGCTTTGTATACGAATGCTGATATTGGGCTCTGGGACACACAGAATATTGCTTCTCATCTCTGCATGTCCAAATTCGATGTAGTTTTTGATAGGAGCCTTGAAAGATATTTCTTTTTTTTTTTTTTTAAAGCTTATTTATTTTGAGAGAGAGAGAGAGAGAGACAGCGAGCTTGATCAAGGGAGGGGCAGAGAGAGAGGAAGGGAGAGAGAATCCCAAGCAGGCTCTGCAGTGTAAGAGCAGAGCCCGACGTGGGGCTCAAAGCCACAAACCGCAAGATCATGACCTGAACTGAAGTCGAGATATCTATCTATCTATCTATCTATCTATTTATTTATTTAATGTTTATTTTTGAGAGAGGGAAAGATGGAGCATGAGTGGGAGAGGGGCAGGGAGAGAGGGAGACACAGAATCTGAAACAGGCTCCAGGCTCTAGGCTCTGAGCTGTCAGCACGGAGCCTGATGTGGGGTTTGAACTCATGAACCATGAGATCATGAACTGAGCTGAAGTTGGACGCTTAACCGACTGAGCCACCCAGGTGCCCCTGAAGTTGAGATATTTCTTATGTTAATTCTGCTTCATTCTTACAGTTGGATATAATCTCTCTGACCTCTCAAGCCTTTTGGCATACTGCTTTCTATCCTGTATTATAAACTTCTATGTTAATGTCTTACTCCCTGCACTGGGCTGGTGTTCCACCTTTCACTAGCACTTAGCTCCCAAGTATATGTTAGTGACTCATAGTATTTACTGAATAAGTGGTTGTTAGATTGTGGCTGTGGTGAAAAGCTAGTTGGTGATTAATTTGCCTTTTTTTTTTTTTTTTAATGCTTATTTTTGAGAGAGAGTGCACATGCATGAGCAGGGAAGGGTCAGAGAGAGAGAGAGATCGATCGAATCGGAAGCAGGCTCCAGGCTTTGAGTTGTCAACATAGAGCCCAACACGGGGCTCGAACTCATGAGCTGTGAGATCATGACCTGACCTGAAGTTGGATGCTTCACCGACTGAGCCACCTAGGCGGCCCTTAATTGGCTTTCCTGTTTAAACAAATTTTTAGTTATCTTTAAAGTTCTTCTGCTTTCCCTGCCTGCACTCGCCTCTTTCGGGCTGTTACCACTGTATGTGTATATTCTCAGCCATCTAAGGCCGAGTGATGTAGTAGGGCCTTATGTGACAATGACTTTTTTTTTTTTTATCCCATGGACTGTATCTAGATTGCTGTATCCTAGGAAAGTGACACACCGATGGGTCTTCTCTACCCCCGTGCAAAGTCTCTTTTGTGTTTCCTTAAAGAGTTACCGTAAGATTGCTTAATGGAAGGTATGGGATAGGGTTAGGGCTTCTGAATGTATGGGTCAGATGTACAGTTCACACTTTGTCTTGGTGTTTTGTTTTCCCTACTGATAGTCTTTGTGCCCTTGATTTAGAGTTTTGAATCGGGTAGTTAAGAACATTCAGATTCTAGTCTGGTTTGGCTAGTACCAGCTAACTTTAACTTTGGTTGTGAACTTTGTATCCACAGAACAAGTGGGTTTGACAAGAATTCTAAGATTCTCATCCTGATTTTACAGAGGACCAGGTAAGTTACTGGAATTCTAATGTAGTATGAATGCTGAAATTAGAGACAAAATTCTGGTGAAGTTGGGGTAGGATGAAGGAAACTTCAGGTTTATTGAGTGCTTACTCAATGCTTATTCCCTTTATTCAGTGTTTATTGACTTTATTCATTTTATCTGTTTCAGTTAAGGGAAGCTGAGGTTCAGAGAAACTAGGGTACTTGTATTAAGCTACATAGCAGGTACGAGCAGGATCCAGAACATGAGCCAAATCATTCTCACTCCAAAGCCAAAGTCCTTTTTATTGTTAATTGCAAGGAATTCTACATTTTGCTAACAGAGTAGCCTTTAGAGCCAAATGAAGGATGGTTTGGGTGTCTTTTGGAGAAAGGACTCTATGTTGCAGATGATAGTGTTTTATAAAATCATATTAAGTTACAAAGGAGAGTGTCTGGATAAACTCTTTTTCTGGCTCTGCCATTGAGACTGCTCTCTCTGTACTGTAATAGTGGAGGAGATCCCTTGTTTTTGTTGGTGTGCTTTACGTCGGAGATGAATGATCTGACTGAAATCCCCACAGCACAGCATGGTTTCATGAATGTGGGTTCGCCTTGCTCTCTTTAAACTAGTTTTTGTGATCTTGGACTAGATACTTAGCTTTTTTGATGTGTAGCTGCCTTGTGTTTAAAATGGAAAAACAATACCCGCTTTGTATAGCAGGTTACTAGATTTCATCTGTAGTTGTAGCTGTGACTGGGAAGAATTTTTTTAAAGTGTGGATCATGGTATGGGTCGTCGGGAGAATTGAAAGAAGACTTACACAGCAGGTACTGACCTTCCCAGTGTACATTCCTGGTAAGAAATAAGTTAGCCGTGAGGTTGGTCTGTTCCAGTTTAGGATACATGAATTATTTAGTGCTCTAATGAGTCATTTGCAACTATGGGTTTTTTAGCTAATTTTTGTAAATGCAACGAGGTTTCAGAATCAACATCTTGTGTAAGCAGAGCATAGACGCTTTGAGGGAAAAGTGTGTAAGCATGAAGCTAACTTGATTTTTGTTTCTAGGGACAGATTATTGTGGGATTCTATTTAACTGACATTTGAAACAGCATGTTAGAAGCCAGGCCTTGGAAGAACCCAGGGAGAGTAACACACAGTCCCAGTTCACTAAAAGCTCATTGCTCAAGGATAAGCATCTTGCTTGCAAAACAAAAAGAATAGATATGCCAATTATAAGTACAAGTAGTATTAACTCATTGAACAAAAATGTTCGAGCGCAGTGAATGGAATCAGCTACTAGGAATGCAGAAGTCACTTCGGGGTGTTTGGAGAGAGATGGAATTTTGTGGTGTGGCAGTGATATGTACAAAGTTGTAAGGAACGCACATGAAGGACATGACATCTGAACTGTATCTTAAAGCCTGAGTATTTCTCTCTTTCTGGGATTTTACCTGCTAGTGTGGTTTACTGACCCAGTATCTCTTGAATCGTGTTGCTTCCCTTTCTGTGGCCCATGTCTGTGATTATTAGAATAAGCGTCATGCCCATTATTTTCCTGGGCTAGTCACTCCTCACCAGCTGTCCCGTTCGAGCCAGGTCCTGTCGTACCATCTTTTGTGGCCGTCCCTTTACTGTCGTGGTTGTCTTGAGGCTTGCTCATGCCCTTGCTCTTAACTTTCACCTGGGTTATGGCACTGGCTTCCAAGTCGGGCTTCTGCATCAGATTTCTCTTACTTTTCTTCTTGAACACAGTTCAGATTGGCCTTTCCGAAACACCTTGGAAATTCAAACGAAAATTCTTGCAGGGGTTCTGTGATGTTTCCAGGGTCAAGTTCAGAGTACTCTAAGCTTGGCAGTCAGACTTCTTTCACCTTGACCTTATAGTCTTCCTTTCTAGCCTTTTTACTTCCTAGGTCACTACTCTGTTGGTGTCCTTGGTCAAGGCATTTGACTTTTCCTGGGCTGTGCTAAGGTGGCTGGCAGCTGGGACATTGCTCTGTGTCTGTGACTCTCCAGATTTTCTCACTGTGCCCTGAACATCCCTGAGCCCACACCGTGCCCTCTGCCTGCAGTGCTTTCACCTCTGCCTCCCTTGTTCAGGGCCCAACTCAGATCCTTTTCCTCCCTCAGTCCTTCTCCAGCTGCTCCAACCCAAGGGATCATCTCCCTTCCTTAGAAAGATTGTAGCGTTTGTTTTCTGTGCTGTTTCATTGGGCAGTGGTTGTAACTGCTCGTATTGTGGTTTTTCGTGAGTGTGTGTATATATGTATATCCCCCGTCCCTCTTGGTTCCTGGAGGTGCTAACCATGTCTTATACTCTTACGATCCCATGTACATAGGTAATTGATAGCTATTCATGACGTATAACATTGGTTCTCAAAGTGTAGTAAGTGGACAACCCTTGAGGATTCCTGAGACCCTTGTGGTGCCGTGTGCGGCCAACACTATTTGCTTAATAATATTGAAACAATATTTACCTTTTTATACTGTGCAGACATTTGCATTGAAGCAATCTGGGCAAACTGCTGGTGTCTTAGCATGAATCAAGACAGTGGCACCAAACTGGACTCGAGCCGTCATGGTATCCCGTCACACGCTCTGAGCGAAAAGTAGTGAGGATTTTACTTAGTGTTCTAGAACCATGAAGCAGTAAAAACTTAATTTTTTAATTAATTAATCTCAGTCTTTAAAAAAAGTTTACTTATTTATTTTGGGAGAGAGAGCGTGCAAGTTGGGGAGGGGCAGAGAGAGGGAGGAGAGAGAACCCAAGCAGACTCCACGCTGTCACCGCAGAATCTGATGCGGGGCTTGAACCCACAAACTGTGAATCATGACCTGAGCCCAAATCAAGAGTCTGATGCTTCGTCGACTGAGCCACCCAGGCACCCAAATCTCAGTCTTTGAGTAGCCATTTTTTGAGGGTCTGTGTGACAGAAGAAGTAAGCACAAAGCCCTTCTGCGCACTTAAGTGTGTCCGTTGTCTTGAGGAAAAGCCCTGAAGCATTTGTGTGACTTGGGAGGTGGACCAACTGCCTTTATTTTTTTATTTTTTATTTCTTTGGAGCACCAGTTTTACTTGAAGGGAAGGTTGACAAACTGTGTGTATTCAGACTTGGGTATTTGGCCAACAGTTTCTTGACAATGAATAAAAGCAAGTCTGTTTCTTCAAGGAAAACAATGGGCCGTATTTGTTACCAGTGATAAAACTGGGCTTTGAAGTGAAAATCAGAAGTTTGGAAAACTTGTATTTGCCACCCTGAGCTTGATGGCTTCTCAGTGTTTAAAAACTTCCTCATGAATTTGGTAATGGTATTAACAAGTACACTTTTTTTTTTTTTTTAAGATTTTTTTATTTTTGAGTAGCATCTGCACCCAACCTGGGGCTCGGATTGAGAACCCGGAGATCAAGAGTCACATGCTCCACCAACTGAGCCAGCCTGGTGCCCCACATGTGTACTTTTTTTTTTTAATGCTGTGTGATGAAGGTGCCAACGTGGGGAAGATCTGTGTGAGTCAGAGAACCTGTAGTTTTCAGGGGATCAGTATATGATGTTGCTAAATCACATGTGGGTAGAAAAAGAGACCAGTGACTTTTAATGTCACAGCGTACAAAAGAGCCATTGCTGTAGTTTCAGATTTTATAGCACAACTAACCTTCTAAGAAACTATCACTTGTCAGGTTTTAGTGTAGCGTCGAGAAGAATATTAGCAATTATTTGAAAAGACTATTAAAATACTCCTCCCTTGGGGCGCCTGGGTGGCGCAGTCGGTTAAGCGTCCGACTTCAGCCAGGTCACGATCTCGCGGTCCGTGAGTTCGAGCCCCGCGTCAGGCTCTGGGCTGACGGCTCGGAGCCTGGAGCCTGTTTCCGATTCTGTGTCTCCCTCTCTCTCTGCCTCTCCCCAGTTCATGCTCTGTCTCTCTCTGTCCCAAAAATAAAATAAAAAACGTTGAAAAAAAAAAATTAAAAAAAAAAAATACTCCTCCCTTTTCCAGCTATGTATCTGAGGCTGAATTTTTTTCGTGTACTTCAGCCAAAACATTGTATGTAATAGTTTGAATGCAGAAGCAGATATGGAAATCCCAACTGTATCTTATTAAACCAGACATTAAAGAGATTTGTGAAGGTGTAAAACAATGCCACTTTCTCATTAAACTTCTGTTTTGTTCAGAAAATGTAGTTATTTTTATAATAAAGATGTGGTATTTTAAAAAATTTATTAAAAATTTAAAATTTTTAATGTTTTTTATTTTTGAGAGAGAGAGACAGAGCATGAGCGGGAATGGGGCAGAGAGAGAGGGAGAGACAGAATCTGAAACAAGCAGGCTCCAGGCTCTGAGCTGTCAGCACAGAGCCTGCCTGACACAGGGCTCCAACTTGTGAACCATGAGATCATGACTTAGCCAAAGTCAGACACTCAACTGACTGAGCCACCCAGGTGCCCCTAAAAATATGTTAGTTTTTTTAAGTTTATTTTTTTATTGGGAGTGAGCGAGCGCAAGTGAGAAAGTGGCAGAGAGGGAGAGAGAGAGTGAATCCCAAGCATACTCTGCTGTCAGCACAGAGCCCACTTCGGGGCTCAGTCTCAACTGTGAGATCTGAGTTTCTTGGTTTTAATCTGATACAATAACTCAATAAAAACTCACATAAATAAAAAGTCTTTGGGATCCTTAAGTTTAAAAGAGGAGTCTCAGAAAACCAAGAAGTTTGAAATCATGATTATAGGTTACAGTGGACTGGAATAAGCTGAGGAAATAGTCATTTCTGGCTTATTTGAAAATCTTTATAGGAGCAACACAGGAGGAAAGAGAAATAATTTGTTTCTATTTGTGTTATACTGAGTTATTGGGCACTTAATATGTGTCTGGCTCTGTGCCAAGCAAAGTACCTATATTGTTTCCTCTAACCTTTATTTTGCAGTGATGCATGCTATAGATCAGCTCTGTATCTACGCTGTAGATCAGTCGTCACCTGAAGATTGCTCGTGCAGGGCTCCAGCAGTAGCTGCTGGTCCTGCCCATGTTTGCTTTTTTTTTTTTTTAATTTTTTTTTTTAACGTTTTTTATTTATTTTTGAGACAGAGAGAGACAGAGCATGAACGGGGGAGGGTCAGAGAGAGAGGGAGACACAGAATCTGAAACAGGCTCCAGGCTCTGAGCTGTCAGCACAGAGCCCGACGTGGGGCTGAACTCACGAACCGTGAGATCATGACCTGAGCCGAAGTAGGACGCCCAACCGACTGAGCCACCCAGGCGCCCCGCCCATGTTTGCTTTTAACACCGGCCGTAGGCTTGTACCGTTTATGGAACCAGGTCCTCAGAATGTTTGCAGCAGTTTAGGACAGACCCTGCCTGGAAGCCCTTAGGCTTAATTTCTAATAGGTTAATAGTAGTTAGTATGTAAATGTAGCTCAGGATCCGAGAGGCTGACAGGATGGCTTTTGTTCAGGGCCACTGCTTGCATTAGCGGCCCTCCTGGATTTCATTCAGAGACACGGAAAGCTGAGATGGTCTGAAAGTGTTACTTTGGATCAGAAAGGAATTTTCCCATCAGGAGAAAGGGAAATGGGAATGGAGGTGAAGTCAGGTGAGTGTGTCGTGCTGAGGGGTGAGCTGTGCGAAAGCACAGATTGAGAGAAGGGGACCCCGCACCACGATGTGCGTTGCATGGTTTCGTGCCCAGATGCTGAAGAATGGCACTTGCTGTTGTCAGCTTCTCTGGTTTGGCGCCAGCTGCAGAACACGGTCTCTGCTTGGTGGGTCTGCTGACCAGAGAACAAACATCAGTGTTTGTACTCACGGTGCCCCGCGCGCCTGTGCAGCTTGACTTTCTGCTACTTGGACAGGTCCCTGCTTTAAAATTGTCCTGGTAAATGTGTTTTGAAATTAATTACACGAACATCGTTATATTATAAATTATCCCTCTTCATTAAAGAGTACACATGTTTCTTTTATACTTTATTGTAATGATTAAACTCTCATTATCTTGCATTTTTACCACCTCAGGGGAAATGGAAATAAGGGTACCTGTTTTAGCCCGAAAAGCAGAGAAAGGAGGTATAATTCTTGTTTATTTTGATCTTGATTAACTCCAGCTTTATTCCCAGATTTCTCTCGGACATTCATCCTGTGCCTTCAACCCCAGTCTGTCTTTCACTCAGCACTTCTGTGGACATTTTATGGTTGGACCTTGTCTTTTGGATTTGTGTTATGTAAATAGGCTTTGACAGGGAGCAACTTTAAGCTGGTTGTAAACACTGCCCATTCATTTCTAAAACTGCATTTTGTGGTGGGATTGAATAGCTAATTGCTTGAAGGAGTTTTAAAACGAAGGGAAACAAAATGAAAACTCTTGAATAGTTGCACATTAAAAAAACAGAAGAAGAATAAGATCATCATGCTTTTGTTACCCTGAGATGGTCAATAGCTTTTTATTCTAATGACCATTAACAAAAAAGATTTCTGTACATAAATAAGAAATGAGTTGTGAGATGTTAGGTGGTGCTATAGAGACTAAAGATGGGAAATACACTGTTAGTACAAAGGTACAGAAGGTTCCTGTATTTCATCATTTGCAAAGAGTTAGAGAGCCTCCAGAGTTGGATAAGCAAGTTGGATAAGAGTTCACAAAAACTACATGTTTTGTGAATTCTTACGGCAAGCCTTCTCATGGTGGATGCGTTTCTAAGATGAATGGTTGACTTGTTCTTGGTTCTTTTCAATGTCTGTCTTTGAGCACATGACACATTAGGAAGATGGCCTGAGACTGTTGGCATTCGCTGGAGACTTTTTCTTTTAGTCTTCCCATTGTATTTGGTAAGTGACTGGACGTGACAAAAATGGGCTGGGAGTAGGGTTAGCGTTCTGTTCTCTGAAGCGGATTCTGGGCTTGTAAATTACGTGGAATTGCAGCTCTAGGATGGGGGCGTGGTACCTGCATGTAGCTTCAGAGTGTGGCGTTGAGTTGGGGTCTCTGGGACTAGAGTGTTTTGCTTCCTAAATGTTACTTTTAAGTTTGGGGTGGTAGGTTACTCTAGAAATTGGTAATTTTTCTTGTCTCCTGAGGAATTTCTGAAAGAAGCGACATTTTAAAGTCAGACTCATGTATGCTGATCATTAGCTTCTAGAGTGACAAGGAGGTTTGTGCGCAGCGCCCCTGACTGGAGCTCGGGATTCAGGGGCCCAGGCAGTTTGTAAACAGAAAAATGAGTCAGACTGGCAAATGGCAGTAGAGAGATTTGAACAAAGGGAGATGGGACCTGATGACAGGGCAGCTTCGAGGGCTTGGGAGGGAAGGAGGAGGGAAGGACATCCTAAAATCGTGAGAGGCTTAAAGAGGAAAGGGATGCGGTCACCCTTTCGTAACTCAGACTTCACTGCACTGCCTGCTTCTCTAAGTGACACTGATGAGCTAGTCTGGACAGCTGTGTTCATTCATTGTGTAGTTTATGTTTAGCAGTGTGCTGCGTGCTTGGGGAAGGAGTTACAAAAAGAATATGTGGTGGGCCTACCTCCGTAATTTGGTGGGGTAGAGGCTGGGGGTGGGGAGCAGGCTTTGTGAGCTGCCTGAATAGCATCTGGTTCAAGACTCAGCTGTGGGGAGCCAGGTGCTGTGATAGGCTGGTGCCTTTTCGCTCATTGTGTTTATTTTCCCCTCTGTGTTGTTAAGCCACTTTCGAAATACCACATGTCATTAAGGTACAGTCACACCGTATGCTTCTCCCCGGTAGTACCCGTGGGCCTGACGGGTAGCCATGGTAACTTTGGGGACTCCTGTGGTCAATGAGTGTGTCCAAGGTGTTTAATTTCTTCTGTAGCCAACTAGGTTTTAGCGGGAAGAGCAGATTTGAGAGCAGTGAGGTAATTTGCTTGAATCTGCAGGACATATGAAGTATCAGATCACACCTGTTAAGATTATGGGGCTTGTGTTGTATGTTTGGATGTTAGAGATGATGTCAGGGTCATTCTGCTGAGAACTGACCCACCTGAAAAGCTGTATGTTCACCGCAGTCGATGTTCCTCCTCCCCCTCCAGTAAAAGATACTAAGTCTCAGGCATTTTAGTAAATTCTACACGTGTGCTCCCTTAAAATCGTACTGTAATAGGAAAGATGGCCTGACCGCCACGGGTTATCTGCTTACTGAGTTGACGTCTGGTATCTGTGGTGGTGGTTGGTTTGTTAGAGGGGTGGAAAGTTTCAACATGAAATGTGGCATCTTATTCGCCAGTCGGTTTAACTGTCTTGCACCGTTCCTTCCTCAAAAGAATATCAGTGCTTAACTCGAACAACTGATTTTTGTAATGAGCTTTCCCTTATAAGCTTGCTGCTAAATTAGAACAAAAGGTACCTTTTTTTCTTTTCCTTTTTTGCCGGTTGCTTGTTACTGAGTTCTAGATTGCTTTTGGAAATATTAAAATGTACACCCGGTGAACTTCCAGTAGTTTTTGGACTTGGAGATTTTAGGAACCTCATTTTTGGGAGGGATTGTGGCTTTGCTGCTTTTTTCTTTGTCTTAGTTTAAAATTGTTTGGTATGGCCCAGTGAATCTCTCTGATGTAATCCTTTTTAATATGCTTGAAACCGCATTCAAACAATAGATCATTAAGTTAGAAAATACTGTTTTATGTAAAAATAAACGAGAAATCACGACTGTGGTTTTGGAGTGTTGGTCAGTGTTGTAGAGCGGGGTTAATCAGGGCGCTCAGGGGTTATTGTCAGGGAGGGAAATGTTGTAATATAATGACAAGTCATACATTGTTTAAAGAACAGTCTGTCACTTCCCCATCGACAAACTTTTTTAGGTACTTATTTGGGAACAGTAGCATCATTGGCGGTTTGTAATCCTTTCCTTGCTGATTAACTTCTACTGAGTGCCAGCCATTATGTCCTGAGTGCCTGTTAATCCTCACCATGACCCAGACGAGGTGCCATTCATTATCCTACTTTTATAGGTAGGGAAATGAAGCCCAAATATTAATCAGCTGTTTAAAGTAAGCCAAGTAATGGCAGTGAGAAAGAATGAAATCCTGCCATTTGCAACAATGTAGATGGAACTGGAAAGTATTAAATGGCTAAGTGAAATAAGTCAATCAGAGAAAGACAGATATCCTATGTTTTCACTCCTATGTGGAACTTGAGAAACTTAACAGAAGACCATGGGGGAAGGGAAGGGGAAAAAATAGAGAGGGAGGGAGGCAAACCATAAGAGACTCTTAAATAGAACAAACTGATGGTTGATTGGGGGGGAGGGCGTGGGGAGAGGGGAAATGGGTGATGGGCGTTTGGGAGGGCACTTGTTGGGATGAGCACTGGGTGTTGTATGCAAGCGATAAATCATGGGAGTCTACCCCCAAAACCAAGAGCACACTGTATACACTGTATGCTAGCTAACTTGACAATAAATTACATTAAAAACAAAAACAAAAACAAAAAAAGAAGCCCAGGAAGTTACTGGTACTGGACATTGAACCCAGGCCTGGGGCTCCAACCCAGCACTGCCCACTGTGTATATTGTGAGCCACGTAAGTAGTTTAAAATTTTCTAGTAGTCAAGTTAAAAAAGGTTAAAAAAAAAAATTAGTAATATTTTCCTAAATCAAAATGTACAAAAATATTATCACTTAAACATGTGATTGATATACAAACTTGAGATTTTTTTCAATAGGATTTTTTTATGTTTATTTTTGAGAGAGAAAGAGAGAGAGAGAGAGTGAGCCAGAGCGTGGGGGAGGGGTAGACAGAGGGGAGGGAGACACAGAATCCGAAGCAGGCTCCAGGCTCTAGCTGTCAGCACAGAGCCGGACGCAGGGCTCGAACTCAGGAGCTGTGAGGTCACGACCTGAGCCAAAGTTGGACGCTTAACCAACTGAGCCACCCAGGCATTCCCAAACTTAATACAAACTTTTTTTGTATTAATTCTTCGGTCAGTGTGTACTTTATTTACATGGCCAGCACATCTCAGGTGGGACCAGCTGCTTTCCAGGCGTCAGTGCCCTCAGGTGACTGGCGGCTTCTGCATTGGCTCGTGAAGTTCTTGTGCCTGTGCTTCTGCTGCCACTCCATCTGCTTCTCTTAAATGCATAAGGACCGAAGAACCAACACCTCACCAGCAACCTAGCTGTTGCACAGTTTTGAATGATTTCCGCTTACAGCATTCAGTCACAATTGGCTAGTTTAATAAAATCGCTCGTTACAAAGACTGGCATAGTAGCCTTACAGAAGTACAGATATTTGGTTGTCTTTCCCATGTTGAGAAATTCTCCTCTGCACGGTAGTAGATGATGTAGGTTAAAATAAAATAGTCAAATAGTATTTTAAAAGGCAAATAATTGCATCAAGGCTGAAGTTTGTAAGGAATGCAGTCACATAGTTATCCTTTTTGTTTGTTTGTTTGTTTGTTTTTTTAAAAGTAGGCCTTATGCCCAGCGTGGAGCCTAACACAGGACTTGAACTCATGACCTGAAATCAAGACCCGAGATCAAGAATTGAGTGCCTTACTGAGCCACCCAGGTGCCTCAATAATAAAGATCACATTAGGGCACCTGGCTGATTTAGTCAGTGGAGCACGTGACTCTTGATCTCGGGGTTGTGAGTTTGAACCCTGTGTTGAGCATAGAGATTATTTAATAAAAAATAAATAAATTTTAAAAATGCATTAAAAAAAATAGTAAAGTCCAGGGGCGCCTGGGTGGCTCAGTCGGTTGAGCGACCGACTTCTGCTTAGGTCGAGATCTCACGGTTTGTGAGTTCAAGCCCCGCGTCAGGCTCTGTGCTGACAGCTCAGAGCCTGGAGCCTGCTTCAGATCCTGTGTCTCCCTCTCCCTCTGCCTCTTTCTTGCTTGCACTCTGTCACTCTCTCTCTCAAAAATAAGTAAACATTGAAAAAAAATTAAAAAAAAAAATAGTAAAGTCCAGATTCGCTAAAGACAACTTTTTTTCCTGTTTTTCTTTTCCTCCCTCTTTCTTTCTTTTCTTTTCTTTCTTTCTCTTTATTTTTTTCTTTTTTTCTCTCTTTCTTTCTCTTTCTTTCTTTCTTTCTTTCTTTGTCTTCATGTTTTTTATTTTTATTTTTTATTTTTATTATTATTTTTTTTAATGTTTATTTATTTTTGAGACAGAGAGAGACAGAGCATGAACAGGGGAGGGGCAGAGGGAGAGGGAGACACAGAATCCGAAACAGGCTCCAGGCTCTGAGCTGTCAGCCCAGAGCCTGACGCGGGGCTCGAACTCACGGACCGCGAGATCATGACCTGAGCCGAAGTCGGCCGCCCAACTGACCAAGCCACCCAGGCGCCCCTATTTTTAAGAGAGTATGAGCCAGGGAGGGGCAGAGAGAAGGGGACAGAGGATCTGATCTGAAGCAGGCTCTGAGCTGACAGCAGTGAGCCTGATGCAGGGTTTGGATTCAACAAACTGTGAGATCATGACCTGAGCTGAAGTTGAACACTTAACCGACTGAGCCACCCAGGTGCCCCAGCTAAGACCACTTTTAAGCACAAAAGGGAAACAGTTGAAATAGTGTACATGGGTTTAAGGTAGATTATTAAATTCGGCAATCTACTGTTAGTGTCTGCTGTATGCCAGGCTTTGTATATATGTTTAGGGATTAAAATAAGAAATGGACCCTTTGCTCAAGTGTCTCACCCTCAAGGGTTTGATTTAGAACAGTTGTTTCCAGAATGGTATTGTTTTCCTATCTGATTGTGCTTGAGAAGAAAAATTGGGGGATGATGGGAAGAGTCAAATTCTTGAGGACATTTCACCATGAAAACAGTGTTTGCTTTGGATACAGACTTTATCCCATAGCATTATAGGATTTCAGAAAAGCACTTTGCACACACTAGTGCTCTACAAACTTCTTAGTGTGCATTTTTAAAAAGTTTTATATTGTACAGGGAGGGTTGAATTGTGACAGTCCCATAGTAAGTTTATAGAATCCTACTCTCTTGACGGTCTGTGACTTAACCGTTATGTTGCCAATTTTCTATTCCTGATAAAGACCCATTGATAATATTGATGAACTTGGTCTGCATTTTTGACCAAGCTTTTTATACCTGTGACATCATCTAGAATATGGTTGTATGTCAGTATTGAACTGGGCATCATTATATATAGAATTGCTTGGTTGCAAAAAAAAAAAAAAAAAAGGAAATATAGTTGCCTAATCACTTAAGGTTTGTTGGTATTCTAGTTTCTTTGGGTTGGGAGGGGAGAGTAATATTTTTCCAAGTTTAATGTTGTTTTTGGTGAGGAGCTAGAGAAAACAGAGTGCAATCATTAGTTAACCAACATTTGTTATTTCAAGAAATTTAATGCTCTTGAAGATAGTATATGCCTTTTGTCAGTGGTAACAAACATGTACATCTGTCCTATTCTCTGTCGCTGAGTGTCATTGTCGAAGGGTAAGTAGGGTGATGAAAAGGGACATTTGGGCAGCTTATTTTCTCTCTGTGGTTGCAAAGAGCAAAGGGGGGGGGCGAAAAGACAGACCTTTCATACCCTTAGGTTTCTAGATGTCTTAAGAGAGTGTCTGATCCCTGAAACAGTGCTCTAACAGAGCAGTAGTAGCTTCAAGGTGCAGATTCTTGTCACTTTATTTATTAATGATGAGCTGTAGAACAGAACAGAACATGACTTGGGGCACAATTATCTGTTGTGCCTTCCTGCTTGAAAAAATGGGTACAGCATAATTTTTTTTATTTGTTTTTAGTTCAGTGTGGAGACCACTGTCTAGTTATTTCTAAAGCAGTCAGTTGACTGTATCCTGAGATAGAAAAGACAAATACAGGTTGGAAGTTGATACATAAAACTTACACCTTAACTGAGATCTGGAAGAAGAGTGCCTTGTTTTATGAGAATACGATGCCAGAAAACTTCCCTGAGGATAAAACTTTCGGGACTAGAGATACATTTTGAAGGGGGTCAAGAGCTGGCCATTTTATATGAGAGAAGTTATCTGAATGGCATGGAATTGTAGGGCAGAGAAACTGAGGTATAAAAAAAGGGATTTCTCTTTTCACTATTTTCTTCAACTTTGAAAATTTTAAAAGGACCACACTTAAAAAATTAGAATACTGCATTTAAAGGAGTTTTGGCCTTTACTAGTTTCTTCAGTTAGGAAACTTAAATTATTTGGAAGTCTATGAACCATTTCCAGTAAGATCTTATTAAAAAAGGTCCAGGTGGACAATGACTCAGTAATCCAAGCAATAATTTTGATTATGTTTGTATGGATTCTCAAGTTTTTACAAAATGGTGACAGTCTCAGGGAAAGCAAGTGTTCTGTGAAATCTAAGTGTCACAACCGTCCATGGCACACACAGAATTGGGATCAAGTCAGGGGGACTGTTGGCTTTAGACTGCATTGGAGCTCTTGTAGCGTTCCAGTGTCTCTTGGAGGCTCATGTGCACATTTGAACTTCTGGAGCAGCTGGAGTGGGTCTCTTACTCCCTGCCCCTTGCAGCTGAATAATTCTCCCTGTCTGCTATCAGCCTGATGGAGAGGTCCTCCCTGGCTCTGAGGGCATTTTTGAGCAAGACATGAATGGGCTGGAAACGAGAACACAGGAAGTGGAATGAATGGCAGGGAATATTTGGCACTTTCTGCCATTGTGAAAAAGAGCAGCATTTGGTTGGAGAGGTTGCAAGAGAGTAGCATGCATATGTGTGTGCGTGTGTGTGTGTGTGTGTGTGTGTACATACATACGTGTGTATATATATACTTTTTTTTTTGGAAGTTTATTCATTTATTTTGAGAGAGAGAAGGAGAGAGAAAATCCTAAGCAGGCTCCATGCTGTCAGCACAGAGCCCAACACAGGGCTCAAACTCACAAACCATGAGATCATGACCTGAGCCGAAATCAAGAGTCAGGCGCTTAACCGACTGCGCCACCCAGGCGCCCTGAGAGTAGCATATGCTTTGATAGAGGGGCACGTGTTCTTGTTCGTGTTCATGTTCTTTTTTCCCCTTCTTTTTGCCTCTCTTCTAATCTAACGTTCACTCTTGTCGAGACTTTGACAGTGTGATGGAAGAGGCAAAGACACTTCTTCCTCTGCTGATGCATCACACTCACAGGTCCAGGGAGGGCAACAGAGGGAATGTTTTACTTCAGAGGCTTATTATTGTTTTAAAATTTCTGAGTAAGTTTATTTTTCAAGTTGCTAATTTTTCACTGTGTATGCGTTATTACACAACTGCATCTCCCCATCTTTAAGAACATTTGTGTTAGTAACGTCACTGTCCCCACTGCCCCCCAGGATTGATAGGAGAAATGCACATGATGGTGGGCTTGCTCATAATCTCCATCTGCAAGTGATTTATCCATGGTCATTTCAATAATTACTAGGTACCAAGCAGTGTGTGTGGTCCTGGGGTTCTACATTTTTAGGACCTCATCTCACCCACAAGGAACTTACATTTTGGTAGGAGAGGCTACACTAGGTGGCTTCCAGTTACAGTATGGCGGAGGTCTGTTAAGAGGTTTGACGGTGTGCTCTGGAGAGTGCAGACGTGGGCCACTTGACCCAGTTCAGCGTGAATTGAAAGAATTAGGGGATTGTTTCCTGAAGGTGGTGGTGTTTCTGTTACCATGTTCTGAAGGATGGGGAGGAGTTAGCTAGGGAACAGTTGGGGTTAGACTAGGAAAAGCTTGGAGGAGAAAGAACTTTGTCCCTTGCAACAGGGAAGTACTATTTTCAGTTTTTAGGTTATGCGCCATTTTGACTCTTCTGTATGGAAGTAATTGGCTTAGTTTGGACTGAACTCCTCTTACAATTTGAACAAAGTTTTTTTTCTATAGAGCAGTTTAATAAGAACTTACTGTTATTAATCCTACTAAGCTAAGCTAACATAATCAACTAAACTTAACCTAATCAAACCAAACCTTCCTTCTTTCTCAGTACATCCCTGTACATGATTCTAAATTAAGGAACAAAATCTAGAGCTTTGTTATTGGTAGAAGTTGGTGTTAATGTATAATTTCTTAATATTGGTGACAGATTTATCTCAGTAACACAGATAATAACTCAGCTCTGAAGTAAAATGGGTGACTGAAAACTCTTATTAACACCTTATTAATACAGTATTTTTAATTAATATGATCTTAACACCTTATTAGTTATGATATATTGCATGGCCAGGATACCAGTGAGCTACTTGAATATAGTACAATATTATGTACCCAGGCTTATTGTTTATTTTTATTGGGATTACCTTTGCAATATTTGTACAGAAAAGCAGGGTTATAAATGATACGTTACTGGGCATGTTTAAATTATTTAAGGTAAAAACTTTGATTTCTTTTAATTTATGGGAGTATCAAACTATATGTTCATTTAGTTTTATTTTTTTTAGAGAATCTTAAAAAAATTTGTTTTTAATATTTATATTTGAGAGAGAGAGACAGACAGACAGAGCATGAGCCAGGGAGGGGCAGAGAGAGGGGGGAGACACAGAATCTGAAGCAGGCTCCAGGCTCTGAGCTGTCAGCACAGAGCCTGACATGGAGCTCGAGCTCAGTGAACCTTGAGATCATGACCTGATCTGAGGTCAGATGTTTAACGACTGAGCCACCCATGCATCCCAAAGTCTTCTAAGGAATTGTACTAGGCAGGACTTCCTTTCCTCATTCTGTGAGAATTAAGGCAAGGCCTTTTAAAAATACTAATTATTGGTGGGATGTGTAAGTTTTTTGAGCAGGTGAGAGATAGTTTTGGTTTTTAAAAATAGCCCAAAAGAAATTTAGAAACAAGATTAGTGTAAAGATTGATATTAATAAACTGCAAAAAACTGTTTTGTGTAAAGAAAGAAAATAAGAGATATATCTATAATGAGTTTCTAATGCTATCCGAAGATCTTTGTAAAAGAGAAGCTCCAAATATACCTTGAGCAACAGCAGCGTTGGTGGAGTTAAATGTTGACTCTTCAGAAAGGACTTTGAATAGAATAATTTCCAATTTTGGCTTTTCAAGTTCATGGTGTTGTAGTAAATGGCTAGTTTGAAAATAAGGTGTGGTTCTCCAAAGCATTTCCCATTTCGATTAGAATTCTGTGTAATCAAAATTCTTAATATTCTGTATTGGTTTTTAATTAATCTAAATGTAAGGTTTTACTGTAGCATGAGACCTCGATAACTACTAAGCCAAGTGTTAATTAGGGCAGCTGGCTAAAGAAACAGTGTCCAGCCTGTGAGGTGAGGACTAGATTATCTCTTGCAGTGAATGAATGAGCCTTCACTGGTTTGGGGCCTCTGACAGTTTTAGAAGCAAGGATCATCAAAGACGTGTATAGAGTTTCACTTGTATTTGAGGCAACACAGTCTGTGGATAAATTGTTCAAGTTTTTTTTGGCATAACTGACATAGTTTCTTAAAAAATTTTTGGTATCATGGACATAGTCGCACATACTTAAAGTTTATTTTTGAAAACCTCTTGACTTCTGCTGAGGAACACATGAAGTGATCATGAAAATGTAAAGGAGAGAAGATAATTCTGAGTTCCTAGTGCCACACAGAGAAAACTTGGTGGAAAATGGTATGTGACGGTGTCCATTTTTTGACTTAGTACAGTTTCTACTCATTTACCATATTTTCTCATTTAAAATCCTGAGAGGAGAGAGGTTCTAGTCACTACCCTATTTCCACCCTTAGATGTTTTTTTTTAGAGGCTGGTGTGCTGCAGAAGATTGTGACTTATTTTCACATCAACCCTTTCCTTCCTAACCATCTCAAGAATTTTTTTTTTTTAAGTTTTATTTGTATACGTAATCTCTACATCCAACATGGAACTTGAACTCACGACTTTGAGATCCAGAGTGTCACGCTCCTCTGACGGAGCCAACCAGGCGCCCCTGAAGAATTTTCTTCCAAGTAATTCTTGTGGATATCATTTACAGATACAGTTGTGTTGATTAGAGATGTCGATTGTACCTGTTTAAGAACAACACGATCTCCTTGGTAGTGTTTTCTGGTTTATGGGAGTTCAGACCTTGTTCCTAATTCTTTCGGCCTTATTATTTCTGCATTCTGCTTTCATAGGGATAAGAACGCTGGTCATTGGAAATTTTGAAGTTTGTTCTCCTTTTCTCTTCTAGTACATGAAGTTTTAAGAAGCTTTGAGTTCTCCTAAAATAAAGGCTTGATAGGCTGGAGTATGAGGAACATGCAAATACAGTGATTCCTGTAGGCAAAAATCTCTAGCTGTTTCTGGTTGGAGGGGAGGGCAAGTCCTTTGAAAAATCTGAGTGGAAATAAAATTGCTTTAAAAGTAAAAACATAAAATGTTGACCATATGAGTTTGGTAAATGCTAAAAATGTTATTTTGAAGCTGGAAGAAACCATTGAAGTCACCTTGTCACGTTTGTTCTATTGATGTGAAATCTGAGGGCCAAGGTGGTGAAAAGGGACTGAAATAGTATGCTAATTCTGATAAGGCTAATTGTCATAGACATATTTGTAAAGATCTGCATTTGGGCCCAGAAAACCAGCTGTGCAAGTACAGCTGAAGGAAGTCTTGGTTTAATGAGAGCATTAGTTAACCATAATAAGCTTATTTTAGTCATGAGTGACTTTGGCTGACAGAATCGCTCAAGTGATCTTGAATTGCAGTAATAAAAGTATAAGGTTAAAAAAAAAACAACAAAAAACCAAAACAAAAGGACATTGGTAATCTCTAAGAGAAGACAGGGACGTATCGAAAGATTCAGAGTATTGTGTTCAGTCCTGGATCACCCACTTTCAGGGGAACATTGACAGATGAGTTTGTCTTCCCATGTAGCTTATACTCCCTAGGACCGTTTGAGACCAGAAGCTCAGCCAGCTCCCCAGTTGCTTCTGGATGATCGGTTCACCGTAATTGACTTCAAATGTTGTTTCTGGCCACCTGAACAAGGCTGGCATCTTACCTGTCTTCCTTAACCTTACTTCTTTACCTTTTGTACTGTACAAAGATCCCAGGAACACCTTTTACATTCCTAGAGGCCTGCTTAGCACATAGTTCCCTTGTTTAAAGCTGTGAAGGTTAGAAATTGTTCTCAGTGTCTTGCAAAGTCAGGCCTTGAGCCTTAGTAAAGATGAAGTTAAGATCTCTCCCCATGCCTGTCCCCACCCCTAAATGACTGGGGGGTTTACCTGGTCATTTTGGCTTTGTACCTGTGCACCTTAATGGTCTTGTTTCTAAAAAGATTTATGGGCATTGCAAAGACTTTACAGCTTTCCTGTGATTCCATTGCATCTCAAAAGATGATAGCTGAGGGTAGTCTGAGGGTGGGATACCCACCTTCAGGAATAGAAAAACCAAAAGACATCTGAGAAGGCACACAGTCAAAAAACTGTGCTAGAATGACCACTTGATCCTTTTCTATTAAGTAATCATCAGTTTTTATTTTCTTACCTTACCTCCATTTGAGGAGGAAGGGAACCAATCTTTATTGAACACCTAGGATGGGTCAGATAATGAGCCAGATGCTTTACAGCTGTTTCATGTTTCCTTGCCTTATAGGAGTGCTCTTACTACACTTTTAGGTGAATGTGCCGTTCATGTGGCACATGAATGAAGTAATGTCATATAGCTGGTGGAGCTGGAATTAGAATTTAGTTGTGTCTTGATCTTATGTGACCTCTATTTTATGACCACAGAAGACAAATTATATTTCTCTTGTTTAGAATGGCCTAACAACCACCATTCTTTTCTACCTAATTATGTACTTTAGTACTTCCTATGGCACTTATCTTTGTTTTCCCTTTTTTTCCTAGTGAATTATCTTGAGTTCTTAGTTTTCTTGAGTTTCTTATTGAGGGTCACGTTTTACTTCTAGAGTTTCCCCAGATGATCTCCCTTCCTCTTTGCCTTGCAAGGCTAATGGTCCATCTGGGAGTTGTTTTTCAGGCCAGGGAAGAGGAAAGCATGGGAGGTAATTCCCTAAACTGCTTCTTAATACTTTGTTTTTGTTGGACTAATTTCCTTGGCTGGCTCAGCCATCTGCTAGAGTGCTCTTTGCTGACATGGTTTGGTGCTAGGCACCCAGGAAAACAGTAACCCTGGCTCTGGGTCACAACATCCTGGGGAGATTTTAATTCAGTAGGTCTGGAGTGGGGCAGGTAATCTATGATTCTGAAATGCACAGTCATTTATACAGTCAAGGAGAATCTTTTATTATTTTAGTTCTCAGAAGTAGATTTGTACTTACCTTCTCAGTAAACTTTTGCATTTTCGCCTGGCGTTTATCCTGTACTTTACTCTGAATCGGGAATCGTTGGATTTTGGTCCCTTTTGGCTCATTCCTCTGGTCTGGTGGTAGTAATCTGTGAATGAAATCTATGATTGACGTAAGCAGAATTTGCAACGTGGAAGTAAATTTCAGCCTTTCTAGGAGTTAATTTGTAGAACCTAGTAGACTTCATTTATTTGTGTATCTTTTGGGATAAATTTGTGTATTTTAAGTGGCACCTGGGTGGCTCAGTCGTTTGAGCGTCCGACTTTGGCTCAGGTAACGATCTTGCGGTTCACAAATTCGAGCCCCGCGTCGGGCTCTGTGCTAACAGCCCGGAGCCTGGATCCTGCTTCAGATTCTGTGTCTCCCTCTCTCTCTGTCCCTCCCCTGCTTACATTCTGTCTCTCTGTCTCTCAAAAAAACATTAAGTTAAAAAAAATAAATTTGTGTATTTAATAGCAAAGCATCATGTTCTGTAAACTCACATTAATTTGGAGTTTGTTATTTTAAATTTGTATTTTGGAGGCAGCCTCGGGTAAAGTTTATCCTTAGTAAGGGTACCATCGTTTACTAAGTGTGCTAATTTCACGTTTTAATCATTGTAGCAGGTCAGCTAGAACTTATTCTTGGCCATGCTTTATTGGCTCCTAGTTTCAAGTTATTATCGACGTTAAAGTAGTAAAAATTTCTTAAATTCATTAACATTCACCACTCAATTATCTTTCCCAAGTTTACAAAGTTAGTTCAGACTATAAACTCTATTCTCTGTATAGAAGTATGCGGATACTTTCTCTTCGATTGTAGAGAGAGATGTTTGGTGTGACTGAGTCTTTCCCATCAGTGGGAGATGAGCGGTCTGTGTGTTAGCGGCTCTTGGTGGATTTGTTTCTCAAACTCTATACGTTGTGTTTCACTGAACCTGTCTGTTGGATTTCCAGCTGTACAGTTATGTTGTCCTGAAGTTCTTAGTCATTCCTGGTCTCAGTGCTTGAAGTGATGCCGTGGGTCTTTGTAGTGTTTCTCTTCCATCCTGTTTTGACCTGTCAGTTGCTGTTTATCTGCCCTTCTTCATTCCTGTCCTGATCATTCCGTGTAACCACTAGCATTTGCATCCTTACTGTACCCAGGCTTTGTGCCTCATGATTTGACTCTTATTCACTTACTCTTGTAGCAATGCCTGTGTGAGTAGTACTGTTATATTTGCATATGACAAAACGGGCGTTTTGAAGTTTCATTACTGGCCCTAGGTGGTAGAGCTAACAAATTCAAGAGCCCAGGTCCAAATCCTTCAGAACCCATGCTCTTAAATTCCCTGCGCCAGGACCAGGCCAGAGCTACACCATTAGTTTTCTGTTTTCTGATCAAATTGTAAGCACCTGTATTCCTTTGTATGTGTTCTGGTGACACTGGGAGGTAAAACTCATATCAGTGACTAGTCAGCATTTTTTTTTTTTTTCCTTTTGTAATCATCGGAGGCACGATTCCAGGGAATGGAATAACCATCAATGTATTACTTCACAGACATCCACACTGTCGGTGTGGAGGCTACTGCTCAGCTCGGGACAGTCAGCATCCTAACATCGTTCAGAAGCACGGTTGTTGCAGATTTAGGAGCCAGGCGAACCGGGACACTCTGAAATACCTCTGGTTGTGCTGGTGCGGTGATTCGGCGCTTTGGCCGGAGCCGGACTGTTGACATTCTTTCAGCAGCTCTTCTGGCCCTGTGACCCCAGGCAAGTGATTCATCCATTCCAGTCCTCGGTTTCCTCACCTGTAAAACCAGGGTAGTGCCAGTACCTTCCCCAAAGAGAGATCGTGAGGATGCAGTAAGACAGCGTGGAGTACTTTCTGGAGTATCTTGCACAGAGTAGGCCTCAGATGTTGCCTGACTCTTGCGAGCCAATAGGAAACGTCAGAGTGGTGTTACAGTTAGAGCCTGTATAACAGCTGCGGTGGGGGCTGTCAAGGGAGAAGGTGCTGCTTACCCTGCCCTGTCCCTTAGTGTTAATTAAGCAGGCTCGTGTTGGTTGTCCTAAGGACTGTCATTACAGCCTGTAGGAATATGAAAATTCCAAGGTTTTAAGTATTTTAAAACATTTTAAAGTGATTTATGTCTTAAAATATTCTTGCTTGCAGAGAATATGAAAGTGAAGTAGATGGTAAGATAGTCGATTACCAGATTGTTTTATCAGATTGACCTCAGGACAGATAGAGCTCGAAAAACATGAGGTAAGATAGTGTGAGCCTGAATTTTGTGCTTGGTTGGCAAAAGAGATGTCAAGTGGCAGTTGTAGATCAGAAGTACGTGGTGTAATTGCGCAGATCTGGGGCTTGGTGTGTGAAAAAGACGCCTTTAAGTGTTAAAATGACTTCAAGAAGTAACAGTATTTAACCAAATGGTCTTGTTTTGTCTCCTGTATGCTATTTATATACACTGTACTTTTTCAAAAGAGAACTGTTAGGGAAAACCATCTTGCTGCAGAAGGTGAGATGGGAAACCATTTACTATTTAATGAAGGCTCCTGAACTGTGCAGAAATTCCTTGCAAGATCTCCTCATTAAGTGATTTAATTGGTGATCGTTTCAGTTTCCATTTTTGGAACATGTAGACTATTTAAACTGTTTAAGGAGTAACATGCTTTTGTTATACATCGTGGTCAGGTGGGGGGGTGACTTTTTTTATAGTGGGCTGTGTATTCATGATTTCCCCAGAACCTTCGCCAGAACCTTCCCTAGAATCTTCCCCAGGACCTTCCCCGGAACCTTCCCCAGAACCTTCCCTAGACCAAAAGGGGACACAGTGCTGCATCGCCCGCATCGTAAGTTTCTTTTGTACTTTTTTTTTTTCCCCTGTGTTTTTGTAACCACTGCAACAAAAATGACATTCACCTTTGGTTGCATCTGGATCAGCTGATGAACTAGAACGCATGATTTCTAAGAATTTTTTCAGGTCTAGGATTTTATGATTCTTTGTCATCATCTGATAGAACTAATGACTGAAGTATTAACCGGGCACTTGAAAAAAATTCTGGAGTTCTTTGATCAATAGAAAGAAATACTTCTTGTTTACTAATTACTTCTGACTTTCACTGGGAGGCAGGGTAGGTGAGGAAGTGTCTTCACTGTTTCTGGGAGTCTGTGTTTTGAGTATTGAAGGTTACACACCAGATTAGTTCTCATTTCTCCCTTTTCAGAAGAATATGTACTTTAGCCTCAGAACAGCAGAAAACATCTTTCTCTTTTAGCTGCCTCAACTCATCCTAAGTCCATTCCTGACAGAGCCTGACTTTCTCGTTTATCTTGGCTGCAAAATCCTGCCCACTTTTTATCTGCTGTAAAAATGTATTTTTCCTTCAACGAGGGGAAAAAATGCAAGCTAACATATTTACTTTGGATAATCCTTTTTCTCCCGTTATTTTCCTAACCCCTTGAGCTTTGTTCGTGCTTTTGCCAGTCTTTTAAAAAGTTGATTGAGTTTGAGGATAACCGAAACCTTTTTTTATGCGACAGTGGTTTGTAAAAAGTGGGCGAATTCTGTTGAATTCCCTCGCAAGGCATCATCCAGTAGCCGTTTCCTGGTGACACAGAGATGACTGTTGGTGCTTTTACTATTCTGCGAAAGTTCCAGGTTTAGAACGAGTCTGTTAGGGTTTACGTCACTATAGAAAACAGGAAAAGCTTTTACTTTGTTGTCTGAAAAAGATCTAGGAGAATGTATGTGAGAGATGTTCACTCACTTTGCAAAACTGGACTTTATCAACTAATATAGGTGAAAAAAAAAATGACCTACCATCCCGACAGAGTTGCTCCAGACTGGTCTTGATCATTTAGAATCCTGTTAGAAGAGCAGAAAACCATCGAGAGAGCCTTCGGGAAGATTTCCAGCAGTGTTGTTTCTTATGGTCAAAAGTGACTGCTATTGTATTTTTTTTAAGGCTGTGGTGGTGGGCTTGTCTCCTCCCCCCTGCCACCTCCCGATTATACAAATGATAAATAAAATTTGGCAAATCTATAAAAGAGGGAATAATTGCCCACAGTCTCATTACCTGGACATAGTTGAGATAGTTAACATTTTGGTTTTCCTTTAGCCCTTTTCTCCCTTTTCTGTGGTTTTAAAAACACGTAGTAGAGAAGATGAGATTGTATATACAATTTTTTGCTTTTTCTATTTAGTAACGTGTTCCCATGTTACGTCTTTTTTTTTTTTAATTAAAAATTTTTTTTGTAATGTTTATTTAGTTTTGAGAGAGAGAGACAGACAGACAGACAGAGAGACACAGAATGTGAGCAGGGTAGGAGAAGAGAGGGAGCCACAGAATCTGAAGCAGGCTCCAGGCTCCGAGCTGTCAGCACAGAGCCGGATGCGGGGCTTGAACTCACAGACCACAAGATTGTGACCTGAGCTGAAGTCAGACGCTTAACCGACCGAGCCACCCAGGCACCCCTCGTGTTTTGAATATTATTTTAAGGGATAGCATAATTCTTTTGTTTGGAGCTACCAAATTCAACTAATTCTCCATTAGTGGACAGTTAATTTTTTTTTCCAATACAAGTTTTCCTTTCCATTCTGTCATTATATCCTTACGAAATAGTCAGATTACTGTGTTACAGTTTAAACATTTTCAGGTTTCTTTATACTTACTGATGAACTTGTTAAATGTTATACAAGATGCTTACAACGGCCATGTTTTCATGCCCGTCATCTGAATGTAGGCGTGTTGGTCTCTGCCTCCTTGTTGTCAGCAGTTGGCTTCCCTACTCTTTCTTGATTTATAGGGGAGAAGTGCAATGAGATGACACTTTGCTTAGAAATGCTATGACTGCTTGTCAGTTCATAAGCTCCTTGGCCTTCACTTTGGTCTGGACCCAACCACGAGGACATCTTGATCATCCCTTCATATTATTAGCATAGTCTCCTAAACAGATGAGTGTTTGTGTTACACCAGGTCTGGAGTGGATTCGTGAAAAGCAGGTTGTCGCTGAATAGCTAAGCAAGCATTTGGAAATTCCCTGTGAAGGAAAAAAGAACACCCAACAAAGCTATCCGTGTTTATGGCTCATCCTTTATGTATGTAGCAATGCCTTTGGAGGAACCAGTTTGTGCATCTAGAAGAACCAGTCCACATGTGTCTGCCCTTCCCTTCATCAAAGAAGGACCTCGGCCATCTGGCTGTTGCCTTTTCTTTTGACTATGACTAGCAAGTTCTCAGCTACCTTGTAAGTTACAGACTTGTTCATACAACAACTGCTGCTCCATATGTGTTTCTGGGCATATGTATTTCTGTGGTATAGGTGAAACTTTTTCCTAATGTAAATTTCTCTTTCTCTCGAATTTACTCATGTGTTCTGAAATGTTGCTGGTGTTGTGACTGTATTGTAAACTCAGGGATCCCAGGAGGGACCTGACTTTGACACTGGAGAGAGAGAGAGGGAAAGAGAGAGAGAGAGAGAGAGACAGAGGAAGAGATGGAGAGAGGGAAGGAGAGAGGGAGGGAGGGAGGGAGGGAGAGAGAAAGAGATGGAGAAAGGAAAGGAGAGAGGGAGGGAGGGAGGGAAGGAGAGAAAGAGAAAGAACTGTGACAAAATCTTAAGCCAGGCAGCTGTTGTAGAGATAAGAGAGCTTTCTTCTTCTCTGTTCATTGGTAGAAATTGTCCTGTTTGGTATTGCGTGGCTGAATCTTTCCTTGAATTAATCTGTTTTCATTTACTTTGAGGCCAATCAGGTACCAAAAAGGGAGGGGGGATTCGAAGCAGTCACCAAGATGCCAACGGGGTGGTGCAGCAAAGCTCTCTCACACTCTTCTTTTTCTTAGGGAGCCTCCTTCCGTAGAGCCATCCGGTTTCTCTGGTCATATATGTGGTCTGAAGGAGTCAAGTTACCCCTTTTCCTGGGGTAACTCTTAGTTCCTGTCTATGATCCATTTTGGGGTTAAATTTTGTTGTGGAGTGAGGGGAGAGTTTGTTCTTTTTCCCACACATGGATGGATATTCTTGTTCTAGTGCCATTTATTGAAAAGACTCTTAAAAGTTCTTTTCCTTTAAGCACTGTTTCTGCCTTGCCCTTTTGGATATGCTAAGGAGCAGAAGGCTTCCTTTGTGAGTTGGAGGAATGGGGAGGGAAGGGGTTTGTCTTGAGTCTTGGCCTTACTGTAGGGAGGTCTCCTCCTAGAGTTCAGTTCTAATTCTATGAGACATTTACTGAGTCTTTGTAAACAATGAGCAGAGTTAGCCAGCTTGGCTTTAGCAAAGATGCTCTGTTATCCCCCACCTTTGGAGGGTGATTATGAAATCTTATTTTAACACACAGTTTGGGTCAGATAAGCCTGGGATGGTATAAGCCAACTTGAATATTTGTTAAAAATAGTTCTAACGTGAAACTGATGAAACCCATCTTAAAACATTTTCTTTTTCCAGTTATTTCTAGCTATAAAAGTAAAACCTGTTTATTACAGCCACTTTTGGAAGTTACCAGAGTATAAAGAAAAACCTTTCTTCTGCCATCACTGTCATCCTGATTTTGGCATGGCAGTACTCTTAATTTTGTGCGATTGGTCTGCGGATGCTGGACAGCATAGTTTCTTGAAACAGTATTTGGATCTACTGATAGATGCAGGCTGGTTTTCTTGCACGTCTCATGGAAGGGGAAAAGGTTAGGAGCTAATACTTGAAGGGCATCAATTAGCCAGTCTTTATACTTCACAAAGCTCTGTGAAGTACTAAAATCACTAAAATAGTCATGAAAATCTATTCCTTCTCTACATCCTTCCTCCTTCCCCCTTCTCTTTTATAGGCTTGAGTTAAATAATTTGCCCAGTGTCCCTTAGGTAGCATGTGGTAGATCTGGAAATCAGGGGGAGAAAACCTAAGCATCTTTCAGTTCAAATCATTAATCTGTATTTTCTTTTATGGTTCGGAAGGCTTTAAAAGAAGAAAGGATGCAGGAGTTCTTTTCTTTCTCTTCTGGCCCATGTGGTCTCTCTTTTATTCTCTACCAGAATGAGAAGTTCCAAGATCCCCTTATGTGCTGCCCAAATTAAGGCTCGTTTCTCTTCTCCTTTTTGTCCTGTGCTTTCAACTTCAAGAGCCTTAATTTTAACTTTGGTATTTACTAGCTGAATAGAAAGATAAAGGAGAGTTTATCTGGGTTGTTTTTTACTTTTTTTAACAATGAAAATTCCTTGAACTGGACTGATTTAATTTATTGAGCATTACCTAATAAGTAGCTGTGGATTTCCAGGCAAGCCACTCAGTTTCTTCATCTGTAAAATGGACTAGCTATCCAACAAAGATCCTTCTATCATATGTCAGCATTCCTGATTTCTCGTGTTAGGGGAACCATGAAGTAAGTTTCTGGTGATGTGGTCAGGAGTATCTACCACAAGGACCTCTATGTTTTCCTGATTACCCTTGAATCTCACTTCATCAAACTTTGTGTTTTTGAGTTAATGGGTAAGAAACATCAATCGTAGCATACTCTTTTAACACAAACAAGGGGTGTGCGTGTGTGCGTTGGTTATCTGTGATCCTGGAGCTCGTTTTTCTTCCTCCTTCATTTAGGAGATGTTTGACAACTGCCAGGGCCGTCTTGACAGCTGGGATTTCCCATCGGCACCTTCACTCTATCAAACAGCATAATTTATTCTAATCTGTTGCTTCTGTTGTTGCCATGGTACCCAGTCTGGAAGCAGAAAGGGGGTTGCTGGGTTTGTACAGGAATCCAGATTTTTCTGCCCCTTCGTTGACGTTTGTCAGCAGAAATTGTTTTCTTCGTGGTTTAGGCTAAAACTTGAGTATAATGAGTGCGAAGGGAGGTGGGGTGTTTGGACTCTGGACAGGTAGAGGCAGGTTTCTTTGTGTTAACCTACCCTGTTAATTACTAAGCTGTTTTGTTCAGTGATTTGGGGCTTCACGCTTAAGCCAACTACTTATGTAAATTGTATTTATTCGTGACAAATGTTCTTTTGGGGCTGCACGTGGGAAGTCAGGCCAGAGCCGAGCATCTTACCGTGACGTCAAGTTCGTGAAACAAACAGCAGAACAGAAAACAGCCCAGGAGTCCTCGCTTCCCGTGGTCCCCTCCGCTATTCGGACCAGGGAATCAGGGCAGAGAATGATAGAAGGTGGTTCAGGAGGCGTGGAGAAGAAATCCTAAAGGAAACAAAAAGTGACTTCTTTTCATCTCTCTTCTTCCGGTGCCAGTGAAGCTTTGACGTGGCTGCAGGAGCAGTCCCCGCGGGAGTAACAAGTTGTTGAGAGTCAAATCTTTATTTTGTCTTGATTGTTATTTTTGCTTTTCACGCGTTCAGGAAAATGGGACAGAAAAGCATTGATGGTTGGGTAAAATACCAACCAACAGAACAGCCCTTTTAGGATGTCGAGGAGGGAGTACAGAATCCATTTTCATCTTTTCCCAAAGATTTGTGGGAGGAGAAGGGTTATAATTCGGTTAAAATTTTGTGAGTTTCCCGTCAGGACTCTAGCAACGCTTCCTGGTGAGGGGACTTTGCTCTCAGTGGCCTCTGCCTTCCACTTTGGACCCCTTGTGTCCCGGGAGCTGTCTCTCCAGCCCCTTTGCCCTGAGGTATTCTATTACCACAGAAGAAGTTCACTCTTCATATGGTACAGTCATCATAGCTGTTTTAAAACCTGGTTTCCAGCCAAGGAAATTAAGGTAGAGAGAAATGGCATGGGGTCGCGCATACTGTTTTCCCATTTAATGTCCGTCGTCCGTCTGCTCTTCAAGTCTGTAAGACCTTTGCCCGACTCTTCCTTCCTTTCCCCTCACCCTCCACTTGCTTGCTCAATCAAAAAGCCCTTATCCTCTGATCTCTGATAAATTCTGGGAAATTATCTGATCAAAATGTTTCTTTGGAATGAATCTCCTTAGGGTTATTACTTACATTTTTTAAAGATGTTGGATAACTTTAATCAGTATTTGGTTAGCACGGTGTGTGGGTCTGGTTTTTGAGGCCCGTAGAGCACCAAAGAAAACGGTGACCAAGTTGGCACCTTACCAGTGAAAGGTGCTTTGTCTCTACCTTTCTAGAGCTCACAGTGGGAGCTGTAGTCTCAGATGGCACGTCTGAGGGCCAGCCAAGAGACTGACGTGTTCGCATTTTGAAGACAGGAAAGTAAACTGATAACATCTTAGAATTTATAGGGATCATTGATGCAGAAACCATCATCGGTGCAGGCAGTGTGCTATTTAGGCCATTCTGTGTCCTGACATGGGATTTGATTGTCTTATCTGCTTGTTGTACTATGGAATTAGTTTATATAGCACTGTGCTTTGATGAGAATTCACTTAATTACATCTTCCTTTGGGCTCCCACAGTACTGTGATTTACCTTTATTACAGTACTTGTAGACTGGGGGAGAAAGGTATCATTGACTGCGATGAAAGTCAGGCCATAACTAAATTAATGAAATTCGGTCAATTAAATTAAGGAAGTAATGGAGAGAGCCAAAAGGCAGTCATATTGGTCTCATTATAATGGCACTGTACCTGGAGTTTTTCCTTCCGATTCTTTTGGCTTCATTTGTAGAGGTGCCAGGATTGGTGAAGCAGGCTGGTGTTGCCAGCCCTGTGATAGCAGCAGGGCATAAACATGGGGGTGGGGTGGGCAGTAGTTTGGGGCTAGGGAGTGTGGCCTTATGGTGAAGAAAGAAAGCAAGGGGTCCTTGGAAGGATTTGAGCAGAGACTTGGCATGCAAATCATATCCACACTGGGGGGGAGTTGAACCTTGTAATGGTGTGGGGGCAGACCTTGCTCAGAAGCAGGGAGAAGAGTGAGGAAGCCATAGTCCAAGGGAGGGGATGGGGACTTGGGACAGTGGGGATCGTTAAGGGGTTATTGTGGGAGTGAAATAAATTGGTTTGTTGAGATACAGTGTGGAGGGTGAAGGAGAGGGAAGTAGTTGCTTGAGAGCTTGAAGTGAGACCAGTAATGATGAAGGCAGAGAGTGAGAGTGCAGAGGATTGGTTTGGCGGAGAGCATCCATGGGGATGGGATGTCTAGTTGGCAGGCAGTTGGCAGTTAGGGTATGGAGCTCAGGAAAGAAGGGCCACAGAGTCCGTGTCAAGAGCAATCCGCACGTAAGAGGTGGTTGAAACCGAGGGAACGGAATGGAAAGGTATTTGTTGGATGTGAGGGCTGTCGGAGGGAAGTTGCCTGGGTTACCCGGCCACGTAAATGTGCCTTTTCTTCCTCCCACTTGGCCCAGCCCTTCCTGAAGCTCTGGGTGCTGATGAAGAGAATTTAACTTAAAATCCATTACCCCGGTAAACATTGCACAGCTAAATGCCAGCACATGTACTTGGGTTTCGCCATGTATGTCTGTACTGTGAGAGGCAGAAGAGCTTTGGTGATGAGGGCCAGACTGCCTGGGTTCTAAACCTTTCTCTGTTCGTTTCTAGCTGCCACCCTACTGGCAGTGCAATCTTGTGTGTTCAGCCTCCGTGCTGCATTGGCTCTTTTGTACAGCAGAAATAACCTTGATGGTTAGGGTGAGGATTAAATGACTTTTTTAGGGGCACCTGGGTGGCTCAGTCAGTTGAGCATCCGACTTCAGCTCGGGTCATGATCTCACTGCTCATGGGGTCGAGCCCTGCATCGGGCCCTGTGCTGACAGCTCAGAGCCTGGCGCCTGCTTCGGATTCTGTGTCTGCCTCTCTGCCCCTCCCCTGCTCGCACATGCGCACGCTCTCTCTCTAAAATATAAAATGAAACATTAAAAAAAAATTAAATAGCTTTTTTAGTATAAACCCCTCATGACAGAACTTGGTGTGTTGTAAGCTCCAGCCATAGTTATTAGCTGTCATCCCTATATGCTCGGATACCTGTTCTAAACACATCCACATAGTAATTTGGTACATTCGGAGTCTTAATGATTCATCATTAAAACATACTGTCCCCAGATCTTTCCTTTGCTACCTGTCCCTTTAAAACTAATGAGCAAACATTGATTTAAGGTTCTTTCTGCCCTCCTTTTTCCTTGCTCTGGCTTTGGGGGAAGGTGAACAGTTTTGTGCACCTTTTGGTTGTAGAAGCATAGCCACAGCAGTAACAGATTTTGGACCCTTTGTTTCTTACCCTCCCTCATCGCACTTGTCTGTGTGGATGCTGCTGTCAGTGCCCCACATGGGCTGAGTTGTGTCTTGAAGGGCTGCAGTTCATTGAACTTTTAATTTCCAGTCTTCTAGTCAGTTGCTGTAATCATTAGAAATGTTCAGAAGGGGTCAAATAAATAAAAGTAACATTTTATGTTGGGAAAACCTGCTTTGGCAATGTGGTAGGGACGGGTATGTGATAGCCAGGGTTTGAGTCCCATTCAGTTCTTTTTTTTTTATTTTTTTAAATAGAGCGTGAGTGGGAGAGGGGCAAGAAAGTGAGGGAGACACAGAATCCGAAGCAGGCTCCAGGCTCTGAGCTGTCAGCACAGAGCCCGACGTGGGGCTTGAACTCACTGACCGTGAGATCATGACCTGCGCGAAAGTCTGACGCTTAACTGACTGAGCCACCCAGGTGCCCCAAGTCCCATTCAGTTCTGTCACTGAACAAGTCACTTTGTTACTTCCTGGGGCCTCCCCCCTTTTCTGTAACATAAAGAGGACTGGAACTCTATTATCATTTCCTTCTAGCTTTGATATTGTTGTTTTAGAAATAGGTCTCAAAAGGTAAGTTCATCCTAGCAATAAGTGTAGAGGACAAAGAAGGGCATTTAAACATGAAAGTAAAGTGATTAGTGTTTCAATGGTTTTATGAGAGAATGTCATCCACTTGATGATTTAGTGCAAGAAGGAAGATGGCTTTGGGAGAGAGGTATCGTGCCCGACGCAGAAATGCAGCATGTGACCCTGGACAGCTCTCTGGTTTTTGGGGGGCTGTGCCTGGTATTTTGTCCCGTGCTTTTGTGAAGTGTGCCTTCTGAATTGGAATGTGTGGTCGCCACTCCCTGTCAGCTAAGTTTTAGAGTTTTCGTGAAAACTTCTCTGTTGCTTGGCTAGGATTTTCCAGAAAATTGACCCCTGAGAGGAAATTTTAGATAGGGCATTCACTAGTGTGTGTGCTCATTGGTTTGTTAGCATGTGAGCATCCGCTGTGGCTGTCCTAGAATTGGGGAAGGAGACAGGGACACATAAATTCCCGATTCTCTCTCCCTGACATTCTCGATAAATGGCACCGCTGTCCATCTCCGTCCTGCAAGGCAGAGCTCTAGAAATCATCCTGGATGCTCCCTTTTCTTACCCCCATATTGATTATATTTGTCCACAAACTTTGTTGGGTTTAACAGGCTGTTAACGTGTTGTCCACCCCTTATTCCTGTCCTCGTCGCTCACTGAGCCCCGGCCCTGCCCTCTTCCCTGCATTCTTGCTGCAGCCTTCAGGCTGGCATCCCTGGCCCCACTGCCTGCTGCCTTTCACTCTGTTGTTCGGTGTATAAACAAGTGATCCTTGTAAAGACCACAGTAGTTGACGGGTTCCAGTAGGCTCTGAATGGTCTGGCTCCTGCTCTTTTCCAGCCTTATTTCATGCAGTTTTCTCTCCTGTTCTCTCTGCTTTACCACCTTTGTTTTCTTTTAATCCTTCCAATTCACCTGCTTTGTTAGGGTCTTTGTACCTGTAGCATTCTTCTCTTTGACCGTTGTCTCTCAGCTCAGATACTCTCTTCCTCAGGGAAGCTTTTCCTGGACTTCCCCAGACAGGTAAAATCTCCCTGCTCTTTGTTTCCACGATAACACATACCTCATCTTTGTAATGTTGTTAGGCTTTTCTCTTGATTGGTGTGATGATTTGATTTGGCCCCTTGCTAGACTGTAAGCCCTCTTGAGAGCACAGGTTTCAGAGGACTCAGCCTTGTACCCGCACTGCCCTGGATGGCTCCTAACATGTAGCACAGACTCTGTAATTGTATGTTGACTGCATGCGAGAGCTTTAGGTGGTTAGAGGTCACAGAAGAGGCATTCTGATGGTGTAAAGTACAAAATGGTGTGGCCATAATTTCTATGGTTGGGGGATAAGGAGAAAGGGAGTTGGGGGTAGTGTAGACTGATGACCTCAGGCAGTGGGTCTTATGTTTAATCTGTGCATTGGATCACGGCATTATAGACTGTGGAGGTTGGTCATACCTTTGGACATGCAAGTCAAGTAAATGAGATTTTCTTTTTGCTTTGGAGCAAAGTCAATGCCAAATCAAACAATGTGTGGGGAGACCTGAGCCACAGTTTCCGTGACCTCATTTGGTTTTGGTGTGCTACTTGACAGGACTGCGTGTTCTTTAAGGGAAGAACTTTCTGCTTTCTGAACTTTAAGGGAAGGAATGGAGAGTGGGTTAAGCCAAAAAAGTAGATCTGTATTCATAAAAGGATAGAACCTCTGATTTGCTTTTTTAGATAACAGATTTGTTTAAAAAATACAAATTTTTCAATAAGATGGAAAGGATATGGACCTGGGTTTGAGTCTTAACTCTTTTTTTAAAGGCTTTAATTGAGATATAATTTACATACCAAATAATACAGTATTTCAGTAATTGAAAGTGTACAATTCGGTGGCTTTTAATATATTCAGAGTTGTGCAGTGATGGCCTGGAGTCCATTTTAGGACATTTTCGTCACCCCAAAAAGGAACCCTGTGCCCCTGAGCCATCATCCTGCTCTGACATTTAATAACTGTTTTGTCCTGAATAACTCCGCTAACCTCTCTGAAGCTTACATCACTTTTCCCAGCTTCTCTCTTAACAGCTAGCAAGAAGTTGGACTAGGTCAGCCCTTTCTTTGACCCAAGAACCCTAATTCATCGTATTGACAGAGGAGAGATTATTGGCCACCAAAAGTCACAGGTCTCTTAATTCAGATTCTGATAAGATAGGTTTCTTTTGTCCATTTGAATGTTGACACAGAAGTGTAGGAATCATTTATATCCATATTAAATTTCACCTTGGCACATGTGGCCTCTTGTGTATGTCCTTGGTACATCTTTCTTGGGCTTTTGGGATTTTTGGATCCTTGGTCGTTCTGTTCTTTTCTTTTCTTTTCTTTTCTTTTCTTTTCTTTTCTTTCTCTCTCTTTCTCTCTTTTTCTCTTTCTCTCTTTCATCTCCACAGCCATCATGGGGCTCCATTTCATGACCCTGAGATCAAGAGTTATGCTCCACTGCCTGAGCCAGGCAGGTGTCCCTGGATCCTCAGCCTGATTTTCAGTATATTAGTATTCATAATGAACCTCAGATAGTCTGTGTATTTGATCACTGTATTGTTAGATTTTTCAAGATCATTTAAAAGTGTTTGGATTGGACCATCAGGATTAGACCAAGTGTGTGGGGTGGGGAAGGCTCGCAGTTGCCTGTAACAGAGACCTTGTTTGTTACAGGTGTTCATCAGTTCATTTTGCTTTGTTGTTGAAGCCGGGATTGAGGATGGCAACAGCAGGAAATGGGGCATGTTTTCCCCCTTCCACAGTGCTTCTCCAAATTCCTAGAAAAACAACATGAGTTAACTCGAAGCACAGGCAGTGGCGTGTGCTGGGGGAGGGAGAATTTTAGTCATAACTGTGCTTAAACTGAGGCCACCACATCCTCTTAACCCAGATTTCTTCATTTCTTTTACAGTGTCATGGGAGATTTTGGACAGGTGTTCTGTTGCAATAGACATACTCCCCATCCCTTGGAGTAAACAAGTTACTTAAAAACAAAAAAGAAAAAGAAAGAGCTCTATCTTGGTATGTCTTAGGGTGTATGCTGGGTTTTTAGATTATTTCCCTTTCGAAGGCTCACAGCATCTGTTTAATAATTTGTGGCTGACATTGACATAAAAGTCAATAGGTCATAGTTGATAGAATTTACTCCTTTAGTGTAAACTTCCATGGTCCCTTCATATTCTTCTGTCTCTCTTACTCCTAAATAATTTTTTGGGACTCGGGAAGTCAATCTCTTCCTGGCCTGGGACAGACTCTTTTAAGTTGGACGCTTTGGCAGTATTTCCAGGTCTCGGGCTGTTAATTTTTGCTTTGCTGTTATTCATTCTGCATCGTGTAGTCTGAAGTTCATTCTCCTTGGGGAAAAGGGGAAGTAAAACAGATAAGGGACTCTTTTGTGTACTCCTTTTTGTACACCACCACCCTGAGCAGCAGCTCTTAGATCTTCCGTATTTGTCTGACCTCCAACATAGAAAACCAGAAAAGGCCTTTTTGTAGTGCATGGCATTTTCCCAAGCTTTAGGTCACTCTGGGAGCAAAGAATCCTACGCTTTCTGCTTTTACGCTCTAAACCGTTGTGAGATGATTCTTCTTCTTGTCAGCAAAATCAGAGCTGTGTAATTGTTGAGTCACTCAGATATAGACGCTGAACATTTTAGTTCAGCAGGCCTTTCTGCTTTGAGTTGGAGAGGACCATTCATAAGGTGTTAGAGATGAAAACTAAGCCTGACCGGCCCTTCACCGGAATCTGGATAATAAGGACTACGCTGCCTCAGAGTCTGTAGGAGACTCACTGCCCTCGCTTTCTATTCTCTGGTAGCTCAGTCAGCTCCTGCACCTGCCATGGGTCTAGTTAACTCCTGCAGAGCTGTTGGCTGTGAGCTCTTGTTGAGGTCCCGAGCCTTCCCGGGAATCTCCGTGCAGTTGTGGGTCTGCGGAGGCAGCTCTCAGTCTGTTCAGTGCTGTCACGAAACAGCTATCATGTATTATCTGTGGTGTGCCACGCCTGACTGTCGCTGGGCAATCCACTTAAGTATTCTTGCCGAACCCTCTCAACAGTGTGGTCAGAGAGGTGTAGTCCCCCTTTTACTGATGGGGAGCCTGAAGCTCAGAGAGGTTAAGTGATTTCCTCCAGACCTCAAGGGAAGAAGAGTATATTCTGTATCTGTGTTTTTATCAGTCTTCAGAAGTAACTCTTCTAAAATAAAAAAGTGAGAGGCATTCATACTGAAGTTCTCACCTCGGTCTAAGTGACCTCAAAAGTGAATGTCTGTTCTCCCTGCTGTGGAGGGCCTGTTGTGGTGTGGGACTGGGCCAGGTGCTTTGGAGGATATGAAATTGAAGAAAACCTATTCTTGGCCTTTAAAGGCTTTTTTTTTTTTTTTTAAGTTTATTTATTTTGAGACAGAGCGAGCACATGTGGGTGGGGCAGAGAGAGAGAGTCCCAAGCAGGCTCCACGCCCCCAGCGTAGAGCCCAAGACAGGGGTCAAACCCACGAATCACAGGACAATAACCTGAACTGAAACCAAGAGTTGCCGGCTGAGCCACCCAGGCACCCCAGCCTTTAAAGGCTGCTTATAAAAATAAGGGTTAGGGGCGGGGCGCCTGGGTGGCGCAGTCGGTTAAGCGTCCGACTTCAGCCAGGTCACGATCTCACGGTCTGTGAGTTCGAGCCCCGCGTCAGGCTCTGGGCTGATGGCTCGGAGCCTGGAGCCTGTTTACGATTCTGTGTCTCCCTCTCTCTCTCTGCCCCTCCCCCGTTCATGCTCTGTCTCTCTCTGTCCCAAAAATAAATAAAAAACGTTGAAAAAAAAATTAAAAAAAAAAATAAGGGTTAGGGGAGCCATTGAAGGTTTATTTTTGAGAAGAGAGGGTCTCCTCTTCTTTTGGGAAGCACGGGGTTGAATCTGCTCATCCGTGTGGTAGACAGAGGTAGAGAAGACCCATCTCAACTCTCATTGTAGACCCATCTCATTGTAGCCCCAGGCTCCTTGCCGTGGTCTGTGAGTCACTCCACGTGGACACAGCTGTTTCCTCAGGCCTTGTCCTTTGTAGACATCTGTTGCCTGGTAACAGACAAACTGATTTGCCTTTTTTTTTAGGGTCTTCATTTACTGTGTCTGTCTTCACATACTGAGCTGTACTGTAGCCCTTGGTGGCAAGTGACACTGAGCTGTGACTACATTGCCGAAGTGTCATGAATTCTCCATTTGACCTTCCTAAGCCTGAGTACCGTGAAAAGAGTTTGAATGTTGGCCGAATAGTAGTAGGCCTCTCCTGGAGGGCGTGAGGGGTGAGGCACCTGCCTTAAGCAGTGATGAAAAAAAAATGCTAACTTTTAAGTAGTCTTTAAAAGTATCCCTTTATTCTGCTTTTTAAAACATGCTCATTATGAGAATTGAGAAATACGCAGAACATGGTTCATTATGGAAATTTTAGAAGACGAAGTAGAAAAATAAAAATTAGCCATATTCTCACCTCTCGGCAACAGTTGGTGAACATTTGGGTGATCTGTACGTGAATGGGGCAGCCAAGCTAAGGCTTTAACTGAATGCAGGTTGGAGCTGCCATCCAAGAGCAGAAGTTGGCTCTTAGTTCAGTTAACTGCCTGCTAAAACAAAAAACAAACAAAAAAAATCAAGATGTTTTGGGAGGAATAGATGATCCAGAATTGCCAATATGCTCAGAGAACAATCTAACATTCTCACAACACAAGGAAACAGGAAGATGTGACCCATTCTCGAGAGAAATCTAATCATGGAGATTGATCCCAAGATGATCTTGGGATCATCCAAGATCCAATCCGAATGGTAGATTTAGTGGATAAAGATGGAGAAGCCGCTATTATTACTATACTCAGTTGTGTACAGGGAGACTCACTTGTAATGAAGAGTTATGAAACCAGCACAGAAATAGCAAAAAAAAAAAAGAAAAAAATACCTGAAATGAACATTATGCAGGATAAGTTTAACCAAACAGAGATAACAGAGAAAAGAGTCACCGGCCTTTTAGATCAATAAGAATGATCAAATCTGGAGAACAGAGAGAAGAGATTGAAACAAAAATTAGCAGAAACCCAGAGACTTGCGGACAGTTTAAAAAAGGTCTATAATATGCATGTAATCCAAGTTCCAGCAAGAGAAGAGAGGGCGAATGCATAGAAAAAGTTACTTGAAGGAACAGGGACACCTATTTCCCAAATGCAGTGAGAGAATTACATAGAACTTACTAGTGTTTCACATGGTTTGTGAGAAGAAGGCGGTGGAAAGGCTGGTGAGCATAGAGCCCAGAAACAACTGTGGCTCTATTGCCCACTTTCCTCCCGAAGGTCTGGTCTCATCGACAAGCCTGACTGATTTCAGTCCCTACTGTCATGTTCCTTTCTGGGTCTTACAAATCCACACTGTTAGGAGATCAGTAGATTAAATTGCAGTCAAGACTAAACTGTGCAAGATGGTGTTTTTTTTGAACCGTGCCCGGGCTGGTCCTTTGGAGCTCTGCAGCAAACACTGGGTCTTTTTGTGTGTGCTGCTCTTCCCTCTGCCTTTCTTCTTTCTCCTTTCCTTTCCTGCTACCCTCTTCTTGTTTCTGAGAAAGGGCAAAAAGGAGACTGGTGCATTTGAGCTGGACTGGCTACATCAAAGACAGTGAGTTCTATTGAGATGGGAGTCCATTTTGGCAGAGAGCAACCTCTGGGGAGGCTTTTGTTGGGGCTTTGCTTTTCTCTACTAGATGGTGTTGCTGGTGGCAGAAGCTGGGAGTCACTGGGTAATGAGTTGTCCTTAAGCCGTGGTTGAAATGTGGAAGCCAAATTCCTGTGACTCTGACCTTAACCTTGTTAGAGATGCATGCTTGCACACCCAGCTAGTATGCACTGGTGAGGCCATCGTGGTTGCTCAGAGTTTGAAATACTGCCCCAAGCCCCTGTTCCCATTTCTCTTTGCTCTGGCTGCCCTTGGACCTCCCCCCAGATGGTCCCTTCCCTTCTAACACAGGCCCTGTGACCCAGCAGCCAAAGCGTTAAAGTCTGCAGTGGGGGTGGGTGCCTCTCCCTATTAGGTTTTATCAGGCCAGTGACTCTCCTGTTGATAAATATTCACAGGTCTCTCTTGCCTGTCCTTATGTGCCTGAGCCCATGCCGCTGTGTGCCAGTATATGTCCTGCATAGGTGTTAGAAATCCAGTTACAGATGTTGGGGAGTTAGTATAGTCTTGGATTGACAAGGAAAGAGTTTTGGAGTCATACCGATTCTGGAGTCTGCCACTTTTTGAACAGGGCATCTTTAGATAAGTTCTTTGAACCCAGACGTTCACTTTCCTCTAGAATAGGGATGATAACTATTTCTCAGGAGTTTTTGAAGCTTAAAAGAATCTATATGTAATAATAGGCCTCCCACATGAATATTTATTTCCTTGATTTCCTTTTGGCTTTTTGTAGCTAATTACTCTAGGTCATTTCTTTTCTTTTTTTTTTTTTTTTTTAATTTTTAAAAAATGTTTGTTTATTTTTGAGAGAGAGACAGAGTGTGAGCAGGGGAGGAGCAGAGAGAGAGGGAGACACAGAATCCGCAGCAGGCTCCAGGCTCCGGGCCGTCAGCACAGAGCCCGACGCAGGGCTCGAACTCAAGAGCAGTGAGATCACGACCTGAGCCGAAGTCAGACGCTTACACCAACTGAGCCACCCAGGTGCCCCCTAGGTCATTTTTAATCTTGTACATTTTGGTGTAATTCTGTTTAAAGAAAGTAGTTTCACAGAGAGAATTTAAAACTGGTAGCTTCTTATCCATTTTATTCTTAAACTGAAATGTAATGATTGATCTCTAAGGCATTTATTTTTAACCTTGTTATATCTGTTTGTAGAACTGTCTCATGCACTGTAGTAGACCAGAGGTCTTTAAAAGCAGATATCTGTGCCTCAGTAATTGCAGATCCTTTAAAGGATTCAGCACCCTATCTATCTTCCTCCTCTCCTTTCTGGCACTGCACCTCACTCGTAAAGAGACACCAGTACATTTCATTGGTGACAGTGATGACTGGAACACCTTTGAAACACCATAAATAAGCTTTTAAAGTTTGTACTCAGTTGCCAGCTATAGAATCTTGGCATTGAGAGAAACTTGAAGATGCTTTAATCTAAAGATCCTTGGACCTTTTTCTCCTGGTTAAACCTCTCGAGTTTCATGAATTGTTACTTTTTTTTTTTTTTAATGTTTGTTTTGAGGGAGAGGGAGAGAGAGTGCACGTGCGAGTGGGGGAGGGTTAGAGGGAAAGGGAGCCAGAGAATCCCAAGCAGGCTCCATCCACACTCACCTCAGAGATGGAAGTGGGACTGGATCTCATGACCATAAGATCATGACCGGAGTAGGTATCAAGAATCAGATGCTTAACTGACTGAACCACACAGGTGCTTCTGGACCATTACTTTTTAAAACATGGTTTTCAGGGTGTTCTTGGCTGGCCCAGTCAGTAGAGCATGTGACTCTTAATCTCTGGGTCGTGAGTTCAAGCCCCACGTTGGGCATAGAGTTTACTTAACAACAACATGGTTTTCGTTTCTCTTACTTTCCCCTTCATTTTGTTCCCAACCTTTTTTATCTGTGTCTATCTTGGAGGGTTCAATGGCCTGTTGAATAAGTAGTGGTTTGGAATCACCTGCCAGCTTCCTTTGGATGGACGCAAAATATCTCTTACTGTACTGAACCAAACACACACACACACACACACACACACACACACACACACACACGTACGTATATAACTGTGTTAATTATACATCTGTTAATGCATACCAGTAATTTTGGTAGCCGTTTTATGCCGTCCACTACTGATTTTCGTTTTACGTCAGCCCACCCTTCAGTGTATTTTACAGGTGCTTCTGCTGTACCATACCTTCCCTGCTTTTATGTGATACAGTTGATTCCAAATGTAGACCTTGCATATTTTCAGTACTTGGTGGATAGTAGGTGCTTAATAGATGTTTGAATGATTATGCTTTTTATCCCTGAATTTCCTTAATCCCTGAGTTCCTCCATTCCTTCCTTCCTTTGCATCATCACCACAGAATCTGTGCTCTAGCCCTACTGAACTGCCATTTATTATGCCCTGCACAGTGAGGAGTTAGCTGTGCCTGTGTGTGAATATGCGCACAGTTTTGTCTCTGGAGTGAGTCCTCTTCCCTCTTATCCCTGCTGTATTTCAGCTTCTGAGATTCTGTTCAAGAGTCCCCTCTTCTCTCTTTCCTGACTACCCTTTCTTCCCCACACCCCCTTGGGTCTGCCTCTGCCTGGATAACAGGGTGAGTCATTCCACTTGCTTGTTTTCAGGTGTGTTTCCCTTGGAGTGTATATATTTTGAGAGCAAGGACTGTATTTTTATGATTTCCATCTGTGGCACCTAACACAACACGTGTAGCGGGAGCTTCATACTAAGCTTCAGTGAACGCGTGAATGGATAAATAAACAAATGAACAGTTTCAAGGCCTGATGTTCCAGGTCGTAATCTTTTTGGATCTGGGCTCTGTTATTCAGCCCTTTATCTGTTAACAGATTGAGCAGGCTTGGTCAGCACTCTTTCTCTCCTCTGCCCGAGCTGCTGCCTTAGTCCTAAGGCAGGACTAAGGCCTGATTGCTACTCTTCAGGGATTAAAATTTACATATTATTTTTTTTTTCTGTGTTTTTGTCTCAGAATAATATGAAAGAGCAACAACAACAAAAACTTTTAGAATTTTGTGGCTTAGATGGTGTAGGAATAGTTCAGAATAGCTTGTTTTGTCCCCAGATGGAAAGCCTGTTTATTATTATTTGCTCCCCAAATATCGTACAGGTAGGTCATTCTGGACCCCTGTCTCAGGTGAGTGAATATTATGGGGCCACATTGGAAAAGCTTTCTTGCATCTTTCAGGGTAAAGGAAATTTCGATATCTGCATGGAAACCCTTGCTGCAAGGAAGTGAAATTGGGGATCTTGTCTTTGCTCTCTGGTTTATCTAGCTGGGCTCGCAGTTATATTACTTGTTTAATTAAGTTAGCCTGAACACACTGTGGCTGGCGACCTTTCAGAGCTGGTGATCCCAACCCTTCTGGAAGCATATAGACATTGGAAAGTAACACTGTGTCACGATGATTTTTATGGATTTAATAATTGTCCTGTAAGTTTTGACTGTTGTAATCTCCAGGAGCAGATGAAAGGCGATCTTCTTTGTAAAAGGACTGTGAAATAAGACGACCCTGTGGTTGGATTGATTGTGTATAGTCATGCTAACATTTTAACAACCCGGCTCTGATATTGTAAAGGAGATTTGGGTAATGTAGAGACGTTTTGGTTGTCAGATGAGTTCTGCTTTCAGAAGTTTTGTTCTCTGTCCTGTGAAGAGACCTAAACAAAGCAGAACAAATATAAAGGGCCGTAGATTTGTAGAATTCTTTGTTAAATTAATATTTGGGAAGGCGTTTAGTCTTTACTAATTTTTTTTAGGTCAGAGAACACTACTCCTGAGAAGTCAAGAGTGGGTCGTGTTCCACACTTTAACTTGGCGAATACCTGCAGAATTATCATCCCTGCCTTATGATTAGGTGTTTATGTATCTGTCTCTCTAATAGATTGAGAGCTCTCTCAGGGCAGTGGCTACCGGTTGATTAGTTGCTGTGTCCAAGAGTGCAGTTGCTGGCCCTTGTTAGATGCACAAATGTTTAGGAGGATAACTGAGAGACGCTGTACCTTTGTGTGTGTCCTGTACGACCGGAAAGTGCTTCTGGTAGTAAGAAGTTTCATTTAAGCGTGCCTTCTAGAATAGGTCGATCTGAAGTTCTGACTATGGTTGTTGTGTCCAGTGTGCATTGCTGTTGGGTGTTACTGTCATCAAGGCCCCTCTTACCAGGTTGCTCCGAATTGTAATAAGCAGGTAATCCAGCATAGACAGGTACCATTTTGGGTGTCAAGTTTATCATTCATCCCTAAGCGTGCTTCTGGAATAGTTGCCTGGAAATGGAGATGACATGGCCGCCATTATTTCATGGTTCATAGGATGCAATTCTGCATATCACTTGCAGGTCATTTCTGGTGAACCAGCTACCATTCAGATGTGGATTTAACTACTAACCTCTTTTCCTTTCAACCCATGAAGGGACCCAACCCAACACCATGACTGTTAAACAGTGTGTGTGTGTTTTTTTTTTAAGTTTGTTTATTTTTTTAGTAATCTCTACACTCAGCATGGGGCTCAAACTCACGACCCAGAGATCACAAGTCGCATGCTCTGATGACTGAGCCAGCCAGGCGCCCCTAAACAGCATGTATTAATAAATAATACAACTGATCTGTTTTAATAAGTATGCGTATAGACTTTGGCCAAGACACTTTGGACCCCTGAACAGAAAATCCTAATATATCAGTATGGAGGTTATTATCGAGTTAATTTATAGAGTAATAAGTTGAGGCCTAGAGAGATGAAATGGCTTGTACATATTTTTCTAGCTTCTAGCTTTGCGCGTGTGTGTGTGTGTGTTTTAAATAGATTTTTCCTTTTCAGAATAGCTTCTGTTGTCCCTCCCTGCCTTTGATTCTGTAACTCTAATAAAGTCGGAGTTCCCTGATCACTTTCTTTTGTTCTGAGTAGCCAGGGTGCATCCAGCAGGCTGGCAGTTAGACAAAGGATCAGAGCTTTAAGCATCGGCAGTGAAGAGAGTTCAGTGATTTATGTCCCTGTGGAGATGTGGGGAGGAACAGAGCTGCATCTTTCAGGAACGTTCAATTTTCTACTTTTCCTGTGAGCCATAACATCACGGGGCTGCTCCTGGTTGGGTGTTATTGTAACCCTCCTCTTTCTTATCCGTGTTATCTGTGTACTCCTTCATGCTCTTTACCAAAAGTTTGGCAATATCTAGTTTGGCAAAAACTAGTTACTAGTTTGATGCACTTTCCATGCTTCCTGTGACTCCTTGCTCGCCCCTTGTTGCCAGCCTGTTACTCCATACATTGTGAAGAAGCTGACACTTTGTTGTCCTGGCCCAGCCATGGAACAGAGATAATTAATGTTCAGCACACTGGTGTAGAACATTACAGCTTTATAACGGACTGTTGAGTCGTTAGAAGTGAAAAAAAATTTGTTTTGAAATTTACTTTATTAGGTTACAGTTTACATATAATAAAATTCATCCACTTCAAGTGTACAGTGCAGTTAATTTCTTCTGTCAGCTGCATACGATCATATAACCACCACCACAATCAAGGTAAGAACCTTTCTGTCATTCCAGAAAGTTTCTTCTTGCCCCTATGTCAGTCTCCTCACCCCCACGCCAGGGCCCAGGCAAGCACTGATCTACTTTGTCACTACAGTTTTACCTTTTCCAGAATTTCCTAAGAGTGAGATCATATAGCATATGGTTTTTTGTGTCTGGCATTTCCATCATACTTTTGAAATCTGATACAGGTACATGTATCAGCAGTCCCTTTTTCTTCCTGAAAAGTATTCCATTGTATGGTTACACGTACCACAAATTAATTTATCCACACTTAGTGTTTGGGTAGACATTTGAATGGTTTCTAGCTTTTAGCTATTACAAGTAAAGCTTCTAGAAATATTTGCATATACATCTTATATAGACATGTATTTTCAGTTCTCTTGAGTAAATACCCAAGAGTAGAATTGCTGGGTCACATAGTTAGTGTATCTTTAAGTTTATGAAGTAACTATCAAACTGTTTTTCAAAGCGCCTATACATTTTTCCATTCTCACCAGCAATATATGAGAATTCCAGTCACTCTTTACTTATCAAATACTGGTATTGTCAGTCTTGTAAATTTAAGTCATGCTAGTGGGTGTATAGTCCTTATCTCCTGGTGGTTGGAATGTTCATTTCCTTGATGACTACTCATACTGAGTGTCTGTCTTCTTTGGTGAAAGGTCTATTAAATGTTTTTTGGCCTTTTTGCTTGTTTGTTTTTTTTTTGAGATAATTTGTCATTGAGTTGTAAGAGTTCTTCATATATTCAGAATACATGTCCTTTGTCAGATATGTTTTACAAATAAATTTCCACTTTCTCCTTTTCATTGTAATAGTGTCTTGAAGAACAGGAAGAAGTTCCTTACTTTGTTGAAAAAGTCCGGTTTATCCATTTTTTTTCCTTTTAGGTTGTGCTTTTTTGTGTCCTGTCTGTCCTCAGACCAGTACTATAGTGTCGGGTGCCTATAGTTCAGTCGTAAAGTCAGGTAGTTAGTGTAGGTCCTCCAACTTTGTTCTTCAAAATTGATTTGGATATTCTAGGTTATTTACACTTGTGTGTGCGTTTTCAAGTAGCTTGTTGATTTCCATGAGAAAGGTATACTGAAGTTTTTATTGGAAATGCATTAAATTTGTAATGGGTTGACCTATATATATTGAGCTAATCCATTAATTTGGTGTATCTCTCTATTTTTAGTGTTTTTTTTAAAGCATGTTTACAGTTGCAGTATTTTTTTAAATTTATACTTACATACAATATTTTGTTAAATTTATTCTTAAGTATTTCACGTTTTTGGTGCTGTTATAAATGTTTGAAACTTCAACTTCCAGTGTGTTGTAATATATAGAAACAGAATGGATTCTTGTATATTGACCTTGTACCCTACCATTTTGCTAAAAATCACTTGTTATTTCTAGTAGTTCTTTTATAGATTCCTGGTGAGAACTGATACTCTTATTGCCCACCTGAGGAGTAAGCATTCATACTTTCATGGTTCTGTATAATGTCAGCTGTAGGTTTTTGTAAGTTTCCTTTATCAGGTTGAGGAAGTATCCCTTTTATTCCTAGACTGCTGAGAGGTTTTTATAAAGGATCAGGGTTGAGTTTTGTTAAAAACTTTTTTTTCCTGCATCTCATGAGACATTTATATAGTTTTTTCTTTCTTATTTTGTTCATGGTGGTGAAGTCCATTAATTTGCAAAAGTAACCAACATTGTATTCCTACAATAAAGCCCATTTGGTGATTGTGTATTGTCCTTTTTATATTTCTGGGGTAGAAATGGTAACATTTTGTTAAGGATTTTTGTGTCCGTGTTCATGAGGGCTTCGACTTTTCATTTAATCTCTTCATCTAGATTTAATATCAGGGTAATGTTGGCTTCATAAATGAGTTGGAAGATGCCCTGCCACCCCCCGCCTTTTTTTTTCTTTTAAGTAGGCTTTACGCCCAGTGTGGAGCCCAGTGTAGGACTTGAACTCACAACCCTGAGATCAAGACCTAAGCTGAGATCACGAGTGGGATGTTTAACCAGGATGTCACCCAGGTGTCCCTCCTCACCTTTTGATAGTGGTGTCATTTTTCCCTTAAATGTTTGGAACATGTCACCTTGATGCCCTCTGGGCCTGGAGTTTTCTTTGTGATAAAACTTAATTAAGAATTCAAGTTCTTTAATAGATATAGGGTGATTCTGGTAGATGTGCATCTCTCTGTAGTTTTAATTTGGCTGTTTGCTAATGACTAGTGATGTGCCTGCTAGCCATTCGTGTATCTTCTTTAGTGAGATGTCTGTACAGATATATTATGTGTTTTTAGTTGGGCTGTCATCTTATTATTGAGTTCAGAAAGTTTCTTATGAATTAGCATTGAGTTTGAAAAGTTTCTTATGAATTCTGGATAGAAGTTCCTTATCACATCCCTGGTTTGTAGGTATTGTCTGTAGCTTCTCAAAGTTAAATTTATTACTCTTATGCAAGCATAAATTAAACATGTGCTGAGAATTTTATCTAATTCACTTATTGAGGGGTCCAGTAAGATGTCAAAACTGGTCCCACATATCTAGTAATTTTTATTCTATGTTGTACATTGTGAATGGTGTGTTGTAGAGACCACCATGGTTTTTATCTTTTGGTAATGTTAACTTTTGTCCTGGCAGGCAGCTAATTGGATTGGCCCCAAACTTCCCACTTTAGCTTGAACCCTGCTCAGTTCTTTCAGCCTAATGATTTGCTTTTTGCTGGAAATCTTGGACTCTCCCCGGTATGTACTGTTCAGGGTTCTACTAAGGATTTGGGAAGAACTTAGATACAGATTTTGAGACCGCAGCTTTCTGTCCACTGTGTCATGTGATCTGGGCCTTAGTAGAAAAGTGAATCTTACTCAGTACTTTTTTCTTCTTTCAGTTGTCTACTCACATCTCCTTCTAATGCCTTCAAGTGGTAGCTTTTCATATTTTATTCGGTTACAATGGTTTATAAGAGCAATAGTCTAATACAGGGTAGTCTGCCTTTACTTTATTGTTGACTTTTTAAATAGTAGAGCTCTGTTTTAGTCTTAACATCATTACTTATCCATTCTGCTGGATTCGATGTCCATATTTTCCTTCATTTGGGCCCTCCTCTCCTCCCCCCCTTCTCCTGCATTCAGGAAGGCAGTATAGGACTTACGGAGCAAGTTAAATAATATTCTCCAAAACTTTGTCGTCTCCAGTTAACTTTCCATAGTGTATGTCTTCTAACGAGGAACTGGAAATCTAACTTAAGAGCTCAGATATTTGAAAGTAAAAGGAATAGGTTCATTTGATTGGCAAGATTTAAAAAATGTCTTCCTTGCTTCTAGTTCTGTTCTGACAAGAGCCCTTGAAAGTCAGAACTTGCCTTGGGTTTGGTAAGTGCAGCTAATGCTGACCCTTAGTGGGGGGTTTACGGTCCTATTTGTTAGAACTGGAGGCCTGGGGCTGTTAGCCGGTATCTGAATATCAACTAAGCAGGAGTGTCTCCTTGGAGATTCCATAACTGAGTTTTTAGATTCCCCAGCAATGTGGTATTTCTTTTTTTTTTTTCTCTTGTACTGGGTGGGGAGGCATTCTGTGGGTGGCTGCATTCTTTATTTGTTCTTTGCTCTGACCTGGGATAGCAATCAAGGTCTATAATGGGAGGTCATGGTACATGTCTCTTTGGTCTGTCCATCTTGCTTTGTAACTGCTTTGTTTTTTAGTTTTCAGTTCAGCTTAATAGCAGACTTCAAAGAATACTAATTACCTGTATGAAAAGCCAGTATATTTTTCAGTATGTGCCATGAAGCAGTAAGATGGTATATTACAGTTTGTGAGATTTAGTACAGTACTGACAGAAACATTACCATTCACTTTCACTGCACTTCTGAATGTTAAAGACTGTTCCCTGTTCCCTCTCTTTAAGCTGGGGCATTGGGTCCAGAGCCTGATTATTTTCTTCAGCAGATTTTTGTAGAATTTAGGGGAAAAACATTCTGAGAAGTTCCTGTTGCTTATGTAAGAGCAACGAAATTTTGGGGGCAGATTTCAGTTGGCAGATGTTAGCCCGTGTTTGCGTAGAAGGGAGAGAAGAGAGTTCATTCCTAGCTGATTCTCAAGCTCGTAAACATTTCCATTTGGATGTGAGGAGGAACATGTCGGTCTGGTGAGTGGCTTTGCTTGTTGGGTAACTGCACAGCTTTTTCTGCAAGCCATTGCCTATTACTTTGGCAAAACAGAACACGGCACATCTGTGAATTAGTCCACGTGGTAAATTTTCAGGGGAATGAAGGAGATGAGTGTGTCTGCAGAGAAGCTTTTACATGAGACACGTCTTTACCTTCTCCTCTCCCTTCAGTCTTTCACTTAGTGAAATGCTACTTCCTCTACCAAGCGTTTTCCAATAAAATGAGTGAGGAGAGCTTCTCATCGTCCTTCCCTTCGTCACTCTGTTCAGGCCCCAGCTTACAAAATCACCTTGCCTCATTTGTTTATGTAGCTAAGACACCCGGTGTTTCCGTAGGTGGAATTATGAGGTGTTGGAGAAGGGAGGAACTGTCGAGCTTACCCAGTCCAACCCCTTCCATTCGCAGCCTAAGAAATGGAGGCTGGTAAGGCTTGCTACAAACTAGGAGCAGTAATGCAGTAGTCTAGAAGTTCAGAGCACTTCAGAGTCGGATCTGGGTTCAGATTCTGGCTCCTGCTGTTGACTAGCTGTGCGATCTCATGCAGGTAAGTTAACTTGAACCATGAATCTCTTCATTTGCAAAGTGGATTAATGTGAGGATTCGCAGGGTGCCTGAACAGAATAAACTCCTACAGGTGCCATTGAAGATGATGACGATGGTAGTTACATCTCCGTGGTTGAGAAACTAAGACGTCAGGACTATAGAAGTAAGGTGGTTACTTTATGGATGAACAGGTAGGAACATCTACTGAGGAGCAAAACAGGAGGCAGTAATCTGATGATGAAGTACATGTGTATTGTGTGGTTTTGGATGAGTACAGATTCTGAAAACCAGTGAGTACACATGTTTACCATCCAGTATATTTCTGGTGTATGCTTGAGAGAATGTGGGAGGAGTGCTTTTTTTTTTTTTTAATGTCCTTGGTTGAGTTTCAGAAATGGATTTCAGATGCCAGGACATAGCTTGTAACAAGAGGGTGAGATCAGTTGGTATAATTGGGGCTATTTGATAATCCTTTTACTCTGTTCTCTGAACATTTATGGCGTTCCTATTTCTGTATGAACATAGCTTGAAAATGACTAGGTCTCTGCATAGAGACGTCCTGTGTGGAGCCAGGGAGGGAGGGGCATGTGGCATGGAGCCGGCAGTCAGTCTTCAGCCCTCACCTTTGCCTAGTAGGTACCAGGGCAGTTTTGTTCTATTTAAATGCTTCTGGAGGTTAGTGTAGAGTGTGATCTTTAGTTTGGTTTATGCCAGCATTTGGGGAGAGGAACAGCAGAGGGAAAAGAAAGAGGAATCAAGAACATATTTTTAAAACTGAAAAAAAATTTTTTTTGACATGTGAGTTTCTACCTTGTGGAGTGGAGGCTGAGACTGTGCTGGCTTGTGGTTTTCACGTCTACTTCCTGCTGATGGAGAGCCAGCCACAATGGCAGCTGTTACTGGGCCCACGTTTGGTAGTCCAGAGTACCTTTTTTTCTTCTTACTCATGTCACTTAGAAGGAGCGTCGGTATCATGGATGTCTTAACTTGGGACTTCCAAGCTAGTGGTTAATTGAGTAGCCTCTGTTTCTCAAGGATTCTGCTGTGGCTGCTAAGTAAGGAGCAAGGATTTTGTTTCCTGATTGTTTCCCATCTTGCATTACTCTTGATGTCTTGCTGGTCGTTCCAGGTCAGGTGTTCCTGTTTTTGCTGGGTTTGTGTCAGTGAAAGACCAAGTTTATAGAATATCTGCTCAGTGTCCCCACCTCCCTCAAGTGCTGCCCAGATTTATTTGCTTTACAGCGTTCAGAGGCAAGTGATTATTAACTCCATTTCCTACAGAGGAGAAGGGCCTCCTAGCCAGCAAGGGGTTGGACTTCAGCTGCTTGCTCCCCCAACCCCAACTCCGACCCTCTTCGCGGGGCCAGAGTTGTTCATCCACTTGTCAGGCAGCATGGGATGTGATGAGTAAGCTGTTGGTTTCTTCAGTTTGTCCATCTCAGATCTTTGGAGCCACCAACCTTGGTCTTCCAGATCAGTCTGAATTCTAGCTGTCTTCTGACCATGCCTAAGGTAGCACGAACCAGCTGTTTACTGTAGGCGGGGTGGGGTGGGGGGCATCTTTAGGGCCTATTTAATTTATATGGACAATCAGCTAGGATCTCAGGACTCTCCGGAGAGTTTATCCGCACTATCTATAGTTTGTTGTTCTGGCCACAGACTGTGTCTAGAGTCCACACTCAAATATTTGTTGAATTGAATTATTTCCCTTTTTTGCCTTTCAAATACCTTTTGTTTACATGTTTTCATCTCTTCTTCATCTCCTTGCACATCAAGTCTGGACTCTTTGAAGACACACACACACAGATACCTGCCCCTCATTCCAACCCTCACTCCTACCTGGCAAAAGTAACGGTTTTACTTGTAGCACAGTGTGCCTGGAAATTTTAGTCTTTTTCCCCTAAATTCCTTTTTGCTTGTAAAGATTTTCGGGAAGAATAGCCAGTTGAAGTGTTCATTATGACCAAATTATTAGCACTTGGGTCATTCTGTGATAACATTAATTTTATGAGACACCTATATATATGTTTTTTAAAGTATTGTAATTTTTATCATTACTTTTTCTTTCTTTCTTTTTTTTTTCTTTTTTTCCCATGGAACCCAGCTTGGGGCTTGAACTCACAACCCTGAGATCAAGACCTGAGCTGAGATCAAGAGTCAGATGCTTAATCAACTGGCCACCCAGGTGCTGAAGTATTGTAATTTTAAAGGAAAGAGCACCGTGTAGTAGATGTCTGACTTTCTCTACCTAGATTTTTGTGTATGTATTCAGCATCTATTAAATATCTGAAATCTTATGTACATAGTAACATGTTCTGTGTACTAGAAACAACAATTAATCATTATGCATTTCTGTCATGGATCTTTTTTCTCTCCACATACCTAGAAAAGTAAATGTTTTAAAGCAACAATTCTGTAGTTTTTATGACAACCTTATTTTTTAAATTAGTTCAAGTGGAGAAATTAATTTTCCATTCTTGCATTGTATAATAAGTTATTAACATATGTTGCCCTCTAAGGGTTTCCTATTAAGAGGAATTCAGAAAATTTGAAATTTAAGGAATAATCTCTAAAGTTTCTCTTAAATTTCTTATTTCTAAATCCAGAAGAAGTGTAATATCATCCTTATTTAGCCTGGCAATAACTTTTAATAATTGGATGAAAAGTTGCCTTTTTAATCATTCTTTTAAAGCAGTTTTCAATGAATTGATCCAATTAGCAGCTGAACATTTAACTTAGTTGGGATCTCATCTTACCAACTCTTTACCTTCGTATTGTCAAGCACTTGTTATGATTGTTTTGGTGAACCAGTGTGTCCAAATTGAAAGTGACCTTCTTTATTAACATTCAAACAGAATTAGCCACAACTGTTATGTAAGTTACCATTTTCAAAATGCGTAGGTACTTCCTGCTCCTCTGTTCTAGGCACTGATGAGCACAGATTTGTTTTCTTTTTCACTTCATCCTGCATGTTATTGAGCAGAGATGACTGAGGGATGCCATTCCCATCTAGTGGTTGAGAAACAGTTCTGTCGTTTCAGAATACTGATAAGTTTTTATCTTTAAGAAGCTAAGTTCTTTGCTGAAACTGCTAATCACGTTATCATAGGCTCTGTAGCATGTTCTTGTTCTCTGGCATCTAGATTGTCAGAAGTGGTGGGATGCTTTTCATGTGCTTTTAGTTGACGGATCCTAGTTTGCTCCGCCTACAGCGCATGCATCAGTGATTTTTATTTATTTATTTAATTTTTTTAAAGTAACCTCTTCACCCAGCATGGGACTTGAACTCACAATCCTGAGATCAAGAGTCACATGCTCTACCCATTAAGCCAGCCGGGTGCCCCCCTATTCATGATTTTTAAAAATACTCTGTTCATTGTATGTTATAAAAACAAGAATGACTCCCCAAGGGATAACTCAGGCTAAGGGTGTTTTAGGAATAGAAATTCTTCTTTAAAAATCAAGTTTTTCATTTAAGAAGTTAAAATGATATTTTTAGAAAACCTTAATAGAAGGTTGCTGAAAATATTGGAGTTCCTTTGACTCTGTAACATTTTCACTTAATTATGAAATATATGTATTGAAAAAAATTTTGTTAATGTTTATTTTGAGAGAGAGAGGGCGAGGGAGCGTGAGAGTGAGGGGGGGAGGGGCAGAGAGAGAGGGAGACACAGAATTGGAAGCAGGCTCCAGGCTCCGAGCTGTCAGAGCCCGATGCGGGCCTGGAACCCACGAGCTGTGAGATCATGACCTGAGCCGAAGTAGGATCCTTAACCGACTGAGCCACCCAGGGGCCCCAAAATATGTATTTTTTACCTGAAGTTTTTGCTGTTCAAAACTTTCCCTCCGATTTTGAGATGGTTTAAAACAACAACAACCCAGCCACTTGTCTTGTGTTTTACGGTGTTATTGTTCTCAAGATGTTCTCAGTGTTGAAGAGTTATAACATTGAAGGCAGTATTTTATCCTTGAGATATGAGAACCACTTTGGCAGCTTAAAAGCCAACATGGACATTTCTAGCATGTGTTTATAGTACCTTCTGCCTGCCACTTGTGGGAATAATGTGGTTGTGCTTCTGTCATATGATGTGTCCGAGAAGGTGGGCTGCATGTCGCTGTGAAATGATTCCTAACAGAGTAGCCACTCGGGGCCCTGGGATTTGTTCAGGTTAGGTCACCCAGCTCAGTCATGTCTGCATTTGTGTGAGAGCTCACTTGCCTGTGGTTAGTTTTTCCAGATGGGTTACAATCGCTTGAGCCCATTGGGTTGCTTGCTTTTCGGATGACAGGTTGGGAAGGATGAAGGAAGTATAAAGGCTTGAATTTGTCAGTCTCTTTACCGGATATCTATTTTAACCCCCCACTGAAGTTAATTTACATAAAGCCCAGCTGTGTACAAATTCTTCTAAATTTATAGTTTATTCTTACTGCCACGGGGACAAGCATGTCAGCACTTAATAATGGATGGTCTTGCTGTCCGGTACCTGGACCTTCTGGCAGCTTACAGTTCCGTTTCCTTTGGATAACAGGATACAGCTGGCGGCAAGCTTCTCACCTGTAATAGCCATTTGGAGTTTTCTTCTCTGTAGATCTCTGCAAAGCAGCAGAAACTTTTTTTTTTTTTTTTTTTTTTTTTGGTGCAGGAAACCACAAACCTATGTTAAACACCAAAAGGGAATTGAAATAACATGTGCTGTGTTCTCCCCAGAGGTGCCAACCATCACATGAGAGCCCACGTGTAGTGTTAAGCAGCTCTTTGCCCTCCCTTTGGCTTTGAGGTTTTCCAGTTAGACGATGCTGAATTCCTCCACTCTGGTCCCTGTTGCCTCTCTGGCCGATTAAGCAAATTGATACAGGCTGGATTTCTTAACAGTTGGCAGGATCCCTACTACCTTTGATGACCTACTAGGTGAACCTTCTGGGACCAGACTGACTTATCTTGGCTTTGATAGATTGGTTTTTGTTCTTAAAGCTATAGCTGCGGATCCTTTGCTGTCAAATGGTGCAGGAAAGCTGCTGATTGATTTCCGTCTCTGATGTTCATGTCAGGTACTTTAGTATTTGTCGGGTGCACAGCACTGTGCTATGTGCTGAGGCAGGAGCGTTGAGGAAGACATCTGCAGTGTGACAGAGTGGAATAAACAAAGTGAGCAGAAAAGGCAAGTATGGAAATGAAAGAAAGAAAATGAAAGAAAAAAGAAGTGACTTCTTGCTGACTGCTTGGGTTAGGTTACCCACAATCGTCCTACAATCAGAACCAGCAAGGTGGGGAGGACATTATCGTGAGCAAAGCGTGGGGACCGGGCCAAGCGTGGCACACACTGCCAGAGCGTACAGGGCTGGATGGGGGTGTGGGGAATGAGTGCCGGCAGGGTCATCTGCACAGACGACCCACTGAACACTGTCAGGGTGGTGGGGGAGCCCGGATGGCCTCTGAGAGCTCACCGACAGTGAGGCACGTATTTCATAGAGGACCTCGTCTGCTGGGGTGTGCATCCCCTCCTGGACACCCTTTGTTTAGAAATTGGAATCAACACAGTGATGGGGGTGGTCCGCGGGGCCTGGCCGTTGCGTGTCATGCGAGGTCAGTGCCGCAGTTGCCCGTGTCATTCATACTAGATAGTAGGGACAGGAACTTCCTGAGTATGTCTGTGTTGCTTACTACTGTGTTCAACAGTTTACACACATCTTTTTCTTTAATTTTTTTTTAATGTTTATTTATCTGTGAGAGACAGAGAGCATGAGCAGGGGAGGGGCAGAGAGAGAGAGGGAGACAAGAATCGGAAGCAGACTCCAGGCTCTGAGCCGTCAGCACAGAGCCCGACGCGGGGCTCGAACTCATAAACCATGAGATCATGATCTGAGCCGAAGTCGGCCGCTCAACCGACTGAGCCATCCAGGCGCTCCCTACACACATCTTTTATGCTTACTTTTACCCAGTTAACTAATGAAAATAAAGCAGTTAAGTGACTTGTCTGGAAGTGCTGAAGTTACAACTCAGATCCAAGTCTGTCTCCTCTGAATGCTATTGCAGTTGGATTTTTATCCTTACCTTCTTCTGTGAGGGGTTGTTAATGAATTCCTGAATGCTAGCAGGTTGTCTTCAGTTTAGCGGTCATCTCGTCCTTTAATATCGTCATTATTCACCAGAGTGGCTCATGGAGAATTCGTGTAAATTAAATATGATACTGGTTTATTTTTAATTTTTTTTAGCAGAGGAAATGTAGTGAGCTTCATCTCCCTGCCGGCACCTGCCGGCCCCAGGCTGCCCATGTGTGTGTCTGTCACTGCGCCATCTGAGCTTGTGAACCCGGGGTGCAGGGCTCCACCTTTAAGCCCTGGAGGTTGGAAGCTCTAGAATCACTAAGAGGCGTTAAATGTCTCCCCAAAACTGTGATCACATTTTCTTTTGAATAAATAAAAATATTTGTTACTCTCTTGAGGCAGGGCAGATCGGATCTTGGCGCCCTCCGCTAGAACTCCCTAAATCAAAGAGGTCGGTGCCTCAAAGGAGCCTTTCTGAAGGGTTACTTTCTGCTGTGCAGGCAGAGAGTGAGCTACAGAAAGAGAGTAGTATTTTAGGAAGGTTGAGTCAGAGGAGCCGGTGGAGCACGGAGAGATTTTCTCAAGGTGATAAGGCGCTGGCACTCAGGTCAGCAAGCTGAGGCAGGTGGACCCGCAGGGATTCCTGCTTGGGGAAGAAGGGTGAAATGGGCTGCTTCTGAGACCCTCTTACAATTGTAGAGCCTTGTGGCCGACTGGATTTGCCTAGGGTTTCGGATGCGGACTCCGGGGCCTGTGGAACTTGATCGGGAAGCCAGCCTTCGCTCGCTGCACCTCAGGGAAGCCACGGTGGGAGGCTGGCCTGGCCTCCCTGCCTGTGACCCACAACGCGCACTTGCTGGGTCTGGGTTTAGGCTCCATGATACAAACTTCTCCCAGTGCTACTTTTTGTGAATCTTTGAGCCTGCAGTTGTGAAAGAATAGACATTTGAGCTGCACTTAAAAAGGAGGGGCTGGGAAAAAGGTGTAGGTAGATTTGGTTGATGCCGTTGCCGTTATAAGGCTGTAAGGTCTTCAGGGTAGAGTGGTGTCATGGCGGCTTGTAAATTTTCTTCCGTCTCCCTTCCTTGGCTTCTGAGACCAAACATCTTTGAGGCGTGTGGATTTACATGAGTGCCTCTCCTGAATCCTCTCCCTTCATCCCCTGCTTGTACTTCTCATCCCGATTGGTTCCCAGCAGCCCACTGTGCTGTCTTGTCCTATACGTGCTCCTCCTGGGTCCACTGGGTGAAACGTGCTTTGGGGTTGACCTCCTCCAGGAAACTGTCGGGGCTTCTTTTTTCCTGACTCTTGTAACATTTTTATTATTGCCCTTGTAATACTCTAACGTAATGATCCGCTTCCCTCTATAGGCCCCTTACTAAATTGGTAGGGGCCAATTTAGTATTATTTATCTCTAAAGCTCAGCAGCTCACTGTACATGGAGTATTTCAGGGGCTCAGAAGTATCAGGAGATTATCTGCCATCATTGAGTCTTTTTGTGCCAGGCAGATATCATAAACACATGTAATGAAAGGGAGGCCCTAAGTACTGAAAAGTTCCGATGTTCTCTCCCGTATGAATTTCAAAGTAAACTCTGAGTAGAAGAAGTCAGCGTTCTCATTTTTAAATTAAATTTCTTTGGGGCGCCCGGGTAGCTCAGTTGGTTAAGCATCCAGCTTCAGCTCAGGTCATGATCTCGCTGTTCGTGGGTTCGAGCCCCGTGTCGGGCTCTGTGCTGACAGCTTGGAGCCTGCTTCAGATTGTGCGTCTCCCTCTCTCTCTGCCTCTCCCCTGCTTGCACTCTCTCTCAAAAAAGAAATCTCTCTCATTGTTTAATTATTTTGGTAAGAGTTCTGATTTTTTTTTTAATTCCGCGTTAATTACTTTGATTATTCGTGTGTGTATTTTTGCCCTGAGTTCAGGATCATTTTGCCTTTTGGATAATTCGGCACGGATAAATAATAAATGAGTGAATGTGGGTGTTTGTGTTTTGATTGTTTTTGGTTTTTGTTTTATTTTTTTTTTTAATTTTTTTTTTTAACGTTTATTTTTGAGACAGAGAGAGACAGAGCATGAATGGGGGAGGGTCAGAGAGAGGGAGACACAGAATCTGAAACAGGTTCCAGGCTCTGAGCTGTCAGCACAGAGCCCGAGGAGGGGCTCGAACTCACAGACCGTGAGATCATGACCTGAGCCGAAGTCGCTCGCTCAACTGACTGAGCCACCCAGGCACCCCTGGTTTTTGTTTTAATCTGCCGTGTCCTTTTGTTTCACTGTGAGTATTGCTGCACGTTGGACTCTTGATTCTTATCCTGTCCTCCCTGCCGGGGGTCCCCTTTCCCCCACCCCCCAGCTGTGTGTGACCAGCGCTTGACTGTTTTTCTTGGTGGTTTTTAGAGTACCGTGTCATGGGATAGTGGGACACAGAGGCCTAACTGTGCCACAAGAGAATCAGACACATGCTGTGGATCTCAACACCATTGCTTCCCAAAGCGTGGGCCATGATTCAGAAGCAGAAACATCACCAGGGACCGTCTCCTGATTTGGACTCACTGCTGGTGGAAGAGGATGCGGAGGCTTGGCGGGGAGGGCAGGGGCTGTGGGGGTTGGGGGGGTGGCTAAGAATCTGTGTTCTCTAGCCCCCAACTGATGCTCATGTGCTCTAAGGTTTGAGAATCAGTGCTTGAGAAGCAAACTGCTCAATTATTAATTAACGCACCTTTAAAGAGAAGAAGACAAATTAGGCTCCTGGAAGATTTCCTCAGTCCTTATTCAGGAAATCTATTTGGTGCCTGTAGTCGTTTATATATATATTTTGCAGAACTTGACATCCACAACAGGAAAAGCCTGTTCGCTCTTTGTACCCTGCTGTGTTCTTCTATTGTTTAGAATTCCCTGCTCCCACCCACAATGAGCGAGTAGCATGTTTACAGCCACCAGCCCAGACTCCTTAGGAATGAAGGAAAGAGTCTTCGGATCCTGTTATTTTCCTTGAAGAGCAGGGCACTGACTGTTTTACAAGAATCCAGGGTATGCACTGCCATTTCCATGTTAACCCTCACCCCCAATTTTTGTGGGTTTCGAAGGATTTACCGCAGCCGGGTTTTAGTGAATCTCCTGGCCATGGAGATTCATTTGAAGGCATATTCTGCCAGGGACGTACCCTGCAGGTATAAATCCTCTATTTGCACTTGTCTGAGACAGCTGCCCTTCTCCTTTTGGGGCTGAGGTTGGTTGTGGAGGTGGTGTGCGCATCTTTTCTTGTGGATTTGGAAGCTTCCCTGTTGTGAATGACCAAAACCATGTCTATTGAAGTGGTAGGTTCAGCAGACCTGGACAGCTGGTCCTTAGGAAATGGCCCGAGATCAAGAAGCTAACAGATTCAGGGAGAGTTTGAAGGTTGCTGTAATTCCTGATGGCAGTGCTGGGCCTGTGATTTTTTTTTTTTTTTTTTTTTTATTCCCCACCTCCTCTTCAGGGACATTTCACTAAGAGTGGAGCACCTGTTAAAGGGTTCCCTAGTATAATGTATGGATATGGCTAAAGAATAATGAGTATGATTTATTTACATACCTATAGGTGCAGGCTTTCTTATTTTAATTGCTTTTCTTTCATCTCTAGGGATCTTTAGTAAAGATTGTAGATGTCTTCAGTTTGCACATTTAGGAAAAATGTCTTTTTACTTATTTCCAGTTGAGTTGTGATTCATTGAATGACAGGGGACTTAAAACAGATGTGCTGTGTATAATGTCTTCTTCCTGATTATAAAAGTGGTATCTGTTCGTTGTCTGAATAGTTACAATTACGAAACATAATTTAGGAATGAAAATTTCCTGTTAATTCCCAGAAATATGTGCATTTAACATTTTGTTATTCCTCCAGATTGCTTTCTGGGGTTATTTTGTTGTATCTTAGAATTGTGATTTACCCACCAGTGTATTTTTAGACAAATGTATCTCTGGATACCTGATGCCTTTTATTTTGACCATTGACAGTTACCCAAGTATTTTCCTTGGTAGTCTCCATTGAGACCCAGAAACTGCAGAAAGATCTGTACATGGCAGTGCACTTAAGCACTTCACTTAGATTCTCTTTTAATTCTTCCACCAACTTCATATTGTAGGCAGGAATTCTTTTTTTTTTAAATTTTCAACGTTTTTTATTTATTTTTGGGACAGAGTCAGAGCATGAACGGGGGAGGGGCAGAGAGAGAGGGAGACACAGAATCGGAAACAGGCTCCAGGCTCCGAGCCATCAGCCCAGAGCCTGACGCGGGGCTCGAACTCACGGACCGCGAGATCATGACCTGGCTGAAGTCGGACGGTCACTCAGTAGAGAATTTGGGATGCCTGCCCATGTAATTTGATTGCTGGTCTAGAGGATATTGCACAGCACCCTATGACTTTACTGAGAAGTCTTTTTTAGCTGAAAATATCTTTGAGACATAGAGAGCTGTTAAATGGGGATACCCTGCTTCTTTGGCATATTAAGAGGTATTTTGTTAGATTTTGTTCAGGAGTTGGCACCCTATGGCACACTAGTGGAATCTAGTCCGCTGCCTTTTTTTTTTTTTTTAATTTTTTAAAATGTTTATTTTATTTTTGAGAGAGAGAGAGACAGAGCGCTAGTGGGGGAGGGGCAGAGAGAGAGGGAGACACAGAATATGAAGCAGGCTCCAGGCTCTGAGCTGTCAGCACAGAGCCCAACGTGGGACTCGAACTCATGAACCGTGAGATCATGACCTGAGCCGAAGTTGGACGCTCAACTGACTGACCCACCCATGCGCCCCTAGTTGCTGCCTCTTTTTGTAAATAGAGTTTTATTGGAACATGGCCACACCCGTTCATTTACATATTGTACCGGAGACCATATGACCTGCAAAGCCTGAAATCTTTTTTTTATTTAATATATAATTTATTGTCAAGTTAGCTAACATACAGAGTATACGGCTTCATGGGTAACTTTCCATGATTCCTCACTTACATGTAACATACCCAGTGCTCATCCCAAGTGCCCTCCTCAGTGCCCATCCCCCATTTCCCCTCCCCCCCATCAACCCTCAGTTTGTTCTCTGTATTTAAAGAGTCTAATCTTATGGTTTGGTTCCCTCCCAGTTTGTAACTATTTTTTTTTCCTTCCCTTCCCCCATGGTCTTCTGTTAAGTTTCTCAGATTCCACATGTGAGTAAGAACATATGATATCTGTCTTTCTCTGACCAGCAATAGCACACTAGGAATTTATCCAAAGGATACAGAAGTGCTGATTTATAGGGGCACATGTACCCAATGTTTATAGCCGCACTATCAACAATAGCCAAAGTATGGAAAGAGGCCGAATGTCCATCAACTGATGAATGGATATAAAAGATGTGGTTTATATACACAATGGAATATTACTTGATGATGAAAAAGAATGACATCTTGCCATTTGCAACAACGTGGATGGAACTGGAGGGTGTTAGACTAAGTGAAATAAGTCAGTCAAAGCCTGAAATCTTTACCATCTAGCCCTTTACAGAAAATGTGTGCCTATTATTAAAGTGTGTACTGTTTCTGTAGCTTCTAGAGTTTTACATTCATTTGTTCAGGCACATTAATCTATGGAAGTGCTTTCTGTTCCTCACTACCCGCCCCTCCCAAACCAGTCAAACAGCCGTATCACTTTATACCTGAGTTTCCATGTGATCCTTTATAGAGACAGAGTTTCTTCATAATCCTTTGCAGGTAGTGTGAGTTGCAAAAAATTCCAAAACTTTTGCCACTGTTAACCTGTTGTAAGCACTGCATATCCAACACTGGTCCGTTCTGACGATGGTTTGTGCCCCTGGCTCTTTGTGAGGAAAAGGCTGATGGTGGTTTGTTCTAAAGTGCAGGAGGAGGAGGCTGTAGGCCCAGACTGTGCTGGTTTATCCAGCGCCCTGAGAGCTGCAGGGCTGCAGGAGAGCTAGCTGCAGGATTATAGGAGAGCTGCAGGGCTGTAGGAGAGCTGCAGGATTGTAAGAGAGCTGCAGGGCTGCAGGAGAGCCGGACCCGTCATTGAGACCGTTGTATTCCGATTGGACAGATCTTGTTTTGGCATAAAGTGAATGTGTTCCTTTTCTACAACAGCAAATTATTCCATTTGTTTTCTGCCAGCATTTGGAAATAACATGGAAAATGGGAGAACGAGAATACTTACTTACCTAGTTTCTGTTTCTCACCCTCCCGCCCCGGAAGTATGACCCTGAATTCTTGCTGGCTGCTGCAGAGTGGGAGATTTGGAGAACATGCTTGACATCACATCCTACTTAAGTGTCTGAATTTTGCTCTTTTCATTTCATTGCCTTTCTCATGGCACGCAGCCTTCCTTTATGACCCCCCTATGCCTGTCTCGTGTGGTACTTGTGTTACACGAAAGCAGCCCAGGGAAATGTGGACTCGGTCAAAGACATTCACTGCTTACTGAGTAGGAAGGAAATTGTAGGGTTTTCCCTCTTAAAATTCCTTGATGAAATCATTGAAGGAAGTAGTACACCTCTTTAATTTTCCTTTGGGGAAGGCTCGATCAAAGATCCCATCGACAGAGCAAAGACTTTCAGTTGGCCTTAGAGAATAAATTTGGGTTTTAAGTGTGTTCACTCTGATCCAGAGACTGCCTTCCTGCAGTGTGCTCCGTCTTTTAGAACACGATTCTCACTCCAGTAAAGTAAGCTTATAAATGTGTAGAGTAAGTTGTGCGTTATAGGTAACAAGTTTTCTGATGGTTAAGCATTGGAACTCTCATTTCTCAGTTTTGGGGCCAATTTGAGAGTTGGGAACACCTTCCACCTGTTACCTCTATTACATGCTTTTGTAATCTCTTTTCTTTTTTTTTTTTTAATTTATTTTTGAGAGAGAGATAGAGAGAGAGAGAGGGAGAGAATGGGGGAGGGGCAGAGAGAGAGGGAGACACAGACTCCGAAGCAGGCTCCAGGCTCTGAGCTGTCAGCACAGAGCCCAATGCGGGGCTCAAACTCATGGACTGCGAGATCATGACCTGCGTGGATGTCGGACGCTTAACCAACTGAGCCACCCAGGTGTCCCTCTTAATCTCTTTTCACTTTTGGGGGGGTAAATGTCACCTCAGAGAGGCCTTCCCTCAGTACCATATTTAAAACAGGATCCTCTCATTTCCTGTTCCCTCTTCTCTTTATTTTTCTCCATGGAACTTATCACTATTTGAAAACCATTTATTTTAATATTGTATTTATCTGTGTTACTCCTAGAATAAGCTCTATGAAGGTTGGGAGTTTTGTCTTTATTCCTTCTGTACCCTTTGTGCCTTGGGGAGTACCATGCCTGACACATTATAGATGCACAGTGATAGTTAAAGTAACAAAGTCAAGGGGAGTCTATAGTGTGTGTCGATTGGGGGCTAGACGGGGGTGGGGGGGGGAGTGGGGGTGGGCAGGGGAGGAGGAGTCAGTTTGTAGATTGAGGTCATTCAGGAGATCCTATCCTGATAAGGGGGAAAAGCACATGTTTGGGCATCAGATGGGGTTTGAATTTAGGCTCATTTACTTCTTACAGTTGGCGATAAATAATTTAACATTGAAAGAGTCAATTCTTTTTCACCAGTGAAACGGGGAAAAATAATGTCTTTTTATGGGGATTAAATGTAATATTGAATTTATATTCAGTTCATTTATAGAGCTTTCTAGTGCTATAAATATTAGTCCTGCCTTTCCTCTTGTGTGTCAGCACTGAAGAAGCTTAAAGCAATCTGAATTTACAAATCTGTTGCCTCTGGGGTCATTGCCTTGATGACTTTTGACAGATTTATTCTTTCAACAGCCTCTGTTGCCAGCATAACAATGGCCTGTCCCTTTGACCAGTGTCAGGGACAGACACTTTGTCATTCCTCCTTAATCCTCATATCAGAACAACTTGTATGGGTTCTGACGAGTTCATAATACCCACCAGTTGAGGTGGCATCAGCCATTCCTTGGAACCATGTGGGTTCCCCCAGCTCCTCCCGCTGAGTGCAGTGGGGCCGCTCAGATAACTTGATGTTTGTGGTCTCTTCAAACGTAGTTGCCCGAAGTTTCTTGGCAGATGGACAAACATCAGAGGGCCCTAAGTCGCTAGCGTGTCTCCCTCGATGTCTCCAGTTGTTGCAGATTACCCGAGTGTGAATTCTGTTTCAGTTTCCACAGATACTTCTTGACAGGAACATGTCACAAGTTAGGTAAGGCAAATCGGTTTCTAAAGTTATAGGTTCTTTCAATCCTCTGTCCCAGGCAAGTCTGGGCAGGACCTGGAAAGCTGATTAAAAGGCTCGTGAGCACAGGAAACTTGATTTTAAATTAAATGGATAGTTAACGCATTGAGAAAAGTACCCATATGCTTCAGTCTTTCTTTTCCATCCACGCTTGCTATTTGAATTTGATGGGCTGGAAATCTACCTTATTTTTCGACTGAACGAGTTAGTTACTGCTACATTTCTCAAGCTTGGTTTTTCGCTGTGGATTTTTGCAGGTGATTTTTAGCACCTATGGGTACAAAATTATTAAATGAAGACAGGAAGGGAAGAGTGCCTTGAGCCAGGTGTCTTACAGCCTGGGGAGCGGACCAGAGAAAGAACAGGGATGGTTGTGAAGGCTGTCATTGTGGTGGAGCCCCTGGGCTGTCTTCAGAACATGCTGAAAAGCCTATGGCTTGCGAGTGGTTTGGAGATGATTGGGTTTAGGAGCCTGATTACAGTTTTGGTTTTTGTTTTTTTTCCCCTAAGTATGTGTTAACTGCTTTTTGGGTGAGCCTTCATCTCGGGCATACACAGCCTGGCCAAACTGGTAGATCTATGAGGATTTTAATATTAAGAGGAATCTGTTATGTAAGTTATGCGTGGTGGCTAGGACATTCATTGCTCTTTCTTCTAAACATTTAGTCATTGATAACCTGCCTTCGTTTATGCTGTTTGGGTTTCAGTTCACTGTTAGTGAGGTTTTTGTAATCTGGTAGAACACAAAGAATGTGATTTCACCTATATTTTTGCACGTGTGAATGACATTTCTATACTGTTGTTTACATCACTGGTTAGTTAGTACATGCCCCTTAATTTAATTCATTTAACCTGCTAAGAGTAAGAAACTTCCTTAGATCGAATTATAATAAAGTCCCTTGGGTCGGCCTCTATGACTTCTGTGAGGACAGGATCAGTTTATACTCAAATTCAGGGTGTTTGGCAAAGGGCCTGCTGTCCTGAAGTCCGTGATTCTGGACTATGATATTTTAGCATGAACTCCTGGTCAAATCACCAAGTTAAACTTTCGAGAGTATGCTTTTCTTGATATTTGGGAAATGTATTAACCAGCCTGGAAGTCTTCAAAATTCTTCCTAAGATTTTTGTGTGAATTCATTTAGTGAAGATAACATCAGGGAATCTGGCTGTTAATTTTGAGGAGGGTAAGAACTTGCAGTTTGTGGAGGCCAGCCTCTCCTTTCTCCAAGGGAGGAGAGGAGGAGAGCTCTCTGGACCTCTGCTGTCTCTCCCCCCATGTTCCCTGGTGACTGGAAGAGACTCTGGCCAAGCGACACTTTGTGAAATTTGGGGGATTATGTAAAAGTGTAACTGACCATACGCTGTTTTTGCTTTGGTAACTGCATTCAATATCCTGTTGGTTGTTGAAAATTCTCCCAGGACAGTGAAGCCTTTTGTCTTTAATTTTCAATCAAAGTCTTTCTCCCCAGTTAAAGAGATTGACTCTGGGCTACAAGACGTTTTGTGGTCCTTGACCTTCTGACCTTCCCACACCTCTAAGGAAAGCTGGGCATCCCATCATCTCAGACTTTTGATTGTGGTCATAGAGCCGTACTCGACACCTAGCATTTGTGGCTTTTATACTGCTGTGATCATAACTTTTAATTCTATTCTCATTTATTTTTCCCTTTTCTGTTTCAGTGTCCTGGGTCATGAAACTTAATCCACAGCAAGCTCCGTTATATGTGAGTAGATCGCGAGGTTTCTTGTCATTTTGCACTCATCCATGGTTTCTACTTGTTATAAGAAAACTCAAAACTGCTGTCATGTGATGATCCCAGGAATTTTTAGCCATCTATCCAAGTAGTGTACTTCAGAAAGTGAATTTGATTTGGTGAACACTAAATGACTTGCATGAATGGCACTGAGCTGGCAGATAATACCTGTAAGATGTGAGGTAAACTGGTCAGGTGCAAGACGCACTTATCACACAACTGCATTGCCCTGCGGAACGATACGGGGGCTCTTATTTTCCCGGTCAGCACATTTCTGTGAAAGTGGTGTGGAGGTCTTCCTACAGCCATGGAGAGTTACCCTGCATTGTACCTAGGTGGCGCTCTGTCATTGGCAAGCGTGCCGTTTACATTAGGGCTCTGGGTGAAAGCTGATCTGCTCTCTTCCCAAAGTGAGGGAGCTGGCAGATGACATGGATAAATCAATGAATCAAGGCTGGAAAGGTAAAGTATAGGTGACTCTCTCTGTCTCTGTCTCTTTTTTTTTTTTTTTTTAATGTTTATATTTATTTTTGAGACAGAGACAGAGCATGAGCAGGGGAGGGGCAGAGAGAGGGAGACAGAATCTGAAGCAGGTTCCAGGCTCCAAGCTGTCAGCACAGAGCCTATCGTGGGGCTCAAACTCACAGACCGTGAGATCATGATCTGAGCCGAAGTCGGAAGCCCAACCGACTGAGCCACCCAGGCGCCCCTCTTTTTTTTTTTTTTTAATTATTGTGAGAGTGCATTAGCTGAATGGGGGTGGTGAGGAGTCCCTTTAGAGGTATGGACAGTTCAAGCTGTCAGAGGTCGGTGGATAGGTTGGTATAGTCTGGAAAGAGTGAGGAAAATTTCTTTGATGGGACACATCCTTAAAGACGAAGAAGCATTTGGTTGGGTGAAAAGTCCTCAGAATTCATTCAAGATCTAAGGCAGATAGGTGGTAGAGGGGTGAGCAGGGCATTCAGTGAGTGGTGGGAGGTGAGCAGGGGAAAGCCTAGCCCAGCTGAACTTGTGTGAGGGGTAGGGAGGCGAGTCTAAAAAGGTGACTGAAGATCAGTCGTGAAGGCAGAGACGTGGAGACCACTCAGGAGCCTTCGATGGTGTTTATTTGAAATCTGCTGTTCATTTTATGATTTGTTTATTTTAAATCATGCTGTGTTACTAATAGTCCTATACCTTTCTAGGATAGAGCATTCCTGGGATCACTCTTCTGCATAGATGCTTTTTCTGTTAAATGTAACAAATAAAAATATATGTATTTCTTAGAAGATATTTTATGTATTTATTTTCTTTCCAGACTTCTTGAAAATTTATTACGTTCAACAGTGGGTTTGCACATGAACTGAGTACTTGGGCTTTTAAAAACAGCTTTTATTGAGATATAATTCACACCCCATAAACCTCACACATTTAAAGTATACGATTCGGTGGTTTTTAGTATATTCACAGTTGTGTAATCGTAACTGCCATCTACCTTAAGAATATTTTCATCAGCCCAGAAAGAAACACCATGCCTGTTAGTAGTTACTCACCATTCCCTGCCTTTCCAGCCCCTGGCAACACCTTATCTGCTTTCTGTCTTTATGGATTTACTTATTATTCCAGAAATGTCATGTAAATGGAATCCTACAACACGTGGTCTTTTGTGACTGGCTTCTTCCATGTAGCAGAATGTATTTAAGGTACACGTTAGAGCAAGTGTCAGTACTTTGTTCCTTTCTGTTGATGAATTATACTCTGTCGTATGGGTATCCCACATCTAATTTATCCATTCATCGGTTGATGGGCATTTGGCTTGTTTCCACTTTTTGAATATTATAAATAATGATGCTGTGTCAGCAGCAGTTTTCGGTAGGCTTATGTTTTCATTTTTGTTGAGTGTGTACTTAAGAGTATATTTGCTTGTTGGGGCGCATGGCTGGCTTAGTCGGTGGAGCGTGTGACTTGATCTCAGGGTTGTGAGTTCAAGTCTCAAGTTGGATGTAGAGGTTACTTAAAAATAAAACCTTAAAAAAAAAAAGCACAATTGCTTGCTTACATGGTAACTCTCTGGTTAACATTTTGAGGATTGCCACACTGTTTCCACGGTACCTGCACATTTTCAGATCTCACCATCAATGTTGAGAGTCTTGGTGCCTCCACGTTCTTGAAACACTTGCTGTTAATCTGACTTTGGATTGTTCATCCTGGTGGGGGTGAAATGGAAAGTCATTGTGATTTTGATTTGCATTTCCCTAATGGCTAATGATTGTGAGCATCTTGTCAGGTGCTGTTGGACATTTATGTATCTTTGAAGAAATGCCTGTTCAGATTCCTGGCTTATTTAAACAGTTTTTTTTTTTTTTAATTATTACTGAGTTTTAAGAGTTCTTTATATATTCTGGATCCCATATCAGATATATGATTTGCAAAAACTTTCTCCCTTTGTAAGGTTATCATTTCATTTTGTTGATGGTACCCTTTGAAGCACAAAACTTTTTAATTTTGATGATGTCCAACCTACCTATCATTTCCTTTACCACTTGTGCTTTTGTTATCATATCTAAGAAGGCTTTATGTAACTCAGGGTCACAAAAAATGGACTCCTGTGCTTTCCTCTAGGGGTTTTACAGTTTAAGTCCTTGCATTTAAGTGTATGGCTCCAGAGTACGTTTTTTTTGTATGCTGTAAGGAAGCCTCCAAATTTCATTTTATGACATGTGGACATCTGGCTGTCCCAGCAGCATTTGTTGAAAAGTCTTCTTTCCACCTCGGATTTTCTTGGGCACGCTTGTTAAAAATCAATCCTAAATGTAAGGAATTATTTCTGGACTGTTAATTCTCTTCTACTTTAGGTCATCTTTAATTTCTTTTAACAACGATTTATTGTTTTCAGTGTACAAACTTTGTACCTTTGTGAAATGTGTTTGTAAGTATTTTAATTCTTTTTGATGCTATTATAAATGATATTGTTTTCTCATTTCATTTTCAGATTGTTCACTGCTAGTATATAGAAATACAGTTGATATTTGTGTATTGACCTTACAACCTCCAGCCTCTCTGAACTTGTTTATTGGTTAATAGTTTTTTAGTGGATCCCTGAGATTTTTCTGCATACAGATGATGTCATCTGAAAATACAGATTAGTTTTTTGCTTTCTAATCTGAATGCCTTCTGGTTTTCTTGCCTAATTGCCCTGAGTAAGAACTTCCAGTACAGTGTTGAATAGAACTTGTGAGAGCAGACATCCTGGTTTTGTTTCTGATCTTAAAGAACGGGAAAGTATTCTGACTTTCCCCATTGATCAGGTATGATGTTCTTAGTTGTGGGCTTTTCGTAGGTGCCTTTATCAAGTTGACAGAGTTCCCTTCGGTTCCTAGTTTGATTATTTTGTCATGAAAAAGCATTGGATTTTGTTGAATGTGTTTTTCTGTGTCTGTGAGATGATCATGTGGGTTTTTTTTCTTTCATTTCACTAGTGTAGTGTATTAGATTGATTGGTTTTGAATGTTAAGCCAACTTTGCATTCCTGGGATAAGTCTCATTTTGTTGTGGTATATAATCCTTCTCCTTTGTTGCTGGATTTGGTCTGCTCATGTTTTGTTGAGGAATTTTGTGTCTTGTACGTAAAAGATACAGTCTCTAGTTTTCTCCTGGTGTCCTTGTCTGGTTTCAGTCACTGCAGATTTTTGATTAGGTGGCCTACGTTACTCAGTAGTTGTGATAGGCAGAAGAGCGGTTCCCTCATGTGTCTGTGACTTAATCTTCAGAATCTGTGAATGTTTATCTTACATGGCAAAAGAGACTTCACAGGTTTGATTAAGTTCAGGATCCTGAGATGCGAGCTTCTCCTGAATTATCTGGAGAATTATCCTGAATTATCTGGAGCCCAGTGTAAACACAAGGGTCCTTATAAGTGAGAGAGGAGAATCATGAGTCGGAGAGATTTGCAGATGGCACACTGCTGGGTTTGAAGGAGGAGGAAAGGGCCATGAGCCGGGGAAGGCAGCCTCTGGAAATTGGAAAAAGCAAGGGAACGTTTTTTTCTCGGAGCTTGCTCAGTGAACACAGCCCCGTGACATCTTTATTTTAGCCCAATGAAAGTTGTTTCAGACTTCTGACCTCCAGACCTGTAAGATAATAAATCCGTGTTGTTGTAAGCCTCAGAGTTTGAGGTGATTTGTTTTAACAGCAATAGGAAATGAACCCAGTGGTAGTTTGGAAAAATTAGTTGCCGGTAGAGTGAAGGATAATTTAGGGAGAGAGTAGCTGCAACGAGATCAGTTAGGGGGCGCCCAGGTGGCTCTTGGTTTCGGCTCAGGTCATGATCTCGTGGCTTGTGAGATCGAGCTCCACGTGGGGCTCTGTGCTCACAGTGCAGAGCCTGCTTGGGATTCTCTCTCCCTCTCTCTCTCTGCCCCTCCCTCGTGTGCATGTGCGTGCTCTCTCTCTCAAAAAATAAATAAACTGATAAAAAAAGAGATCGGTTAGAAGTTTTCTGATCTTTGCCATCATGGAATCCAAGAACTTTAGAATTACTAAGGATTGCAGGTACTATATGTGCTTCAGCCTCACTGTTGTAGAGTCAGGACATGAGTTCTGAAGATGAGCTGATGAGGTGGTGCAGCTAATCAGTGGTAAAATTGTGATTTAAATCTGTATTTTGGGGCTTAGTAATAGAAACCACTGTAAAGCTTGCTAAGCTTAAAGCTGCGTTCTGTTGGGAAAGCAAGACTCTTTAGAAATCAGTTCTGGGGAATATTCTTCATAAAGCAAGTCCTTTGTATATGATTATGTGCTTAGTTGGGCAGGTCCTCCTGAAGAATATTTTAAACTTCACATTTCAAGTATGTCTGTTAGCAAGAATACCTTGGGGCAGTTTGTTACCCCTTTTTTAAAAGGAGAGTGACAGTGTGTACTTGGTTTTCCGTGAACTGAGTCAGGTTATGGGGATCTCGGCCATTCTGTTAAAGGGAAGGAACTGTTACGTGACAGTCCTTTGGAGGTCAGTTCTCTGTACCTAGAGAAGGAGAGAAACAAAAGAACAGAACGAGTATGTTGAAGTTTTTCTTTGAGTTTACATTTGGGATCTGCCAGGGGTATGTATCATCAGCAGAAGAGAGAAAACTGCTCATAAATAAGAAAAAAACACTGGATCCTGAGAAGAACTTTTATCCATAAATGAAGCAAAATTAGCTGGATTCCAAGTAAATATTTTTATCATTCTTTGCATAAAGATGTGTCCAGAATGAGTTGTAGTAGTTACAAATGTAGGAAAGTTCACAGCCTGTACAGGTGGCAGGGCTGGTGAATGTTTGCATGAAGCTGTTTATTTTTTTAAAACATTTTTTAAAAAAAATAAAAATCTTTTATTTTTAAGAGAGACACAGAGAGTGCGAGCGGGGGAGGAACAGAGAGAGAAGGAGACACAGAATCCAAAGCAGGCTCCAGGCTCTGAGCTGTCGGCTCCAAGCAGGGCTTGGACCCATGAACGATGTGTGTGTGTGTGTGTGTGTGTGTGTGTGTGTGCGCGCGCGCGCGCGCGCACGCATATATATATATATATATATATATATATTTTTTTTTTAATGGTTCTTTAGTTATTTTGAGAGAGAACACACACACAAGTGGGGGAGAGGGAGAGAAAGAATCCCAAGCAAGCATCGCAGAGCTCGATGCGGGGCTCGATCCCACAACCTGTGAGATCATGACCTGCGCTGAAATCCAAAGTTGGATGCCTAACGGACTGAGCCACCCAGGTGTGCCTGCAGGAAGCTGCTCACAGACTTATTTTTGTTGAAATGGACACAGTGGAATGTGAAGACAGCGACCTGAAACTCGGGAGACCAGGTGTTTGATGTGACCACGTCTGGGTTTTCTGGTCCGTCAGCCACGCGGTTCCACTAGCGCCACTCGGCCTCCACAAGGGCGTCGGTTGTTGCCAGAGGAATTTCTAAGGATTGAAGAGGTACAGACTTTGACAGGTTGAGGGATATCCTTCTAGCTGATGAGGGCCTAGAGGGTTCGGTGGGGGTGAAACAGAGACCTTGTCAAATGCAAGACTTTTCAAAGAAGCAGCAGGACCAAATTATGTGGTGAGTGAGAGACCATGGCGGTTGATTGAGAATTAGAACATGAGTGACACCCGATGCCTTTGCCAGATGCGGGAAAGAAAGGGGCCCTGAGCTTGTCCTCTGGACATGCTGAAGGGTGTTTTGTTGACCACCAGCCATGTGGGCATGGAACTGGAAATTCACTCTTCCATTCGGGTGCCTGCGCTGTTCCAGGCTCTGTTCTGGCTGCTGCAGATTCAGCCATGAACGAAACACCAAAGTCCCTGGTCTCAGGGAGCTTACGAGTCGTAAACAGGAAGAAACGCCAGGAGGAAAAGCTTTACAAAAATAAACACAACAAGGAGGTGTGCCAGTGCCTGATGAGGGGCTGTTTTAGTTTGCGTGGTCAGGGAAGGCCTGTGAGGGATGTGCCACTATGAGCTGAGACCCGACTGACCGGAAGAGCCAGCCATGCGGAGATGTTGGCACAGCGTTCGGGCCGGGGGAACAGGTGTAGGGCTCTGAAATGAAGGCCGGCTCGATCAGTTGGAGGAACAGAAAGGACAGTGGCCGCGGCTCAGAACAAAGGGGGCGTGGGCACAATCTTTCCTTCTGGGGAAGGAGAGGAGGGAAAAGCCTGGCGGGGGATTTCACGCACACAGGCCATGTCCCCGGGCCCTCCTTTCTCCACACCTGCTTCCCGTCCCAGCTCAGCACCCATCTCCGGGCGTGCTCTGAAGGCTGTAGCACTTTCCGTGGCTTGGGGTCAAGCCAGACCTCTCAGGGATTTGGGACTCATCCTGATGTGGAGGTGCTGGCCCTGGGCAGGCTGGCTTCTTGGGCAGTTTAAACACAGTATCTTGGAAACAGTTTGAACATGTTGTACTCATTTAAGATCCATGTTTTCCATATAAATTGGATATTCTTGAGTTGAGGAACTTTTTTTTTTTTCTTTTTTTAAGCAGATTTGGCTTTCACTTATCAGAGGAGAGTGTAATAAAAAATGTGCTTGTTTTTCATATTCTTTCATGGCTGAATTGCTTCTTGGGAGAGAAAAAGCAACATATTTCCAAATTATTTGTTCCTGTCAGTCCATTTGAGAACCTAAGTAAAGGAGGTATGATACCTTTCTCTTCGTGGTTTCCCCGGAATACTTTAGAAACAAGAGCTCTGTTAGCAGAGTCCTTCTAGTTTACAAAGCACATTTGCATATGTTATGGCATTTGCTTCTCACAGCAACCTTGTGAGAGTAGAGGAAGCTACATTGTGACCCTGTCACACTAAGGAAGCAGAAACTCAAGATGGCTCATTTAGCAGATGCAAAAGGTAGGGCTTCACCCAGAAATTGTGGTTCTCAAACCCATTTTCTTCTTTCTGTAGATAGACCAAGCTGTCTTACACAGTTGTTCCAGAAGACACAAATGTCACAACACTTAATATGTACAAGTCAAGGCCTTTTTTCTTATAAGTAACCCAGATTTAATCTTCCATTTCATGTGTTTAAAAAAATATTTTTTAAATCTTTTATTTAAGTTTAGATTTACAGAAAGGTTACAAGAATACTTTGTCTCTACTCATCCCTTACTAATAAACGTTTAGTTCCATTTGCTTATCATTCTATTACATATTTTTTGAATTGTCTGAAAGTTGCAGACATGCTACCCTATTCCCCCTAAATATTTCAGCATATATTTCCTAAGAACTAGGACATTCTCTTTCATAACCACAGTACAATTAACAAAAACAGGAATTGTAACACTGATGTAATACTCTTATGTAATGTAAGTTCATATCCAAATGTCTCCAGTTATCCCAATAATGTCCTTTATAGCATCCTCCTCCTGTCCCCTCCCTCCCCTCTCCTCCCCTTCCCAGTTCAGGATTTAATCCAGGATTACACATTGTATTTATGTCTCTTTAGTCTCTTAATCAGGAGGAGGCCCTCTGCCTCTCTGTCTTTCACGATACTGACATTTTGGTCCATTGTTTTGTAGCAGTTGGGTTTTATATGATGTTTTCTCCTGATTTGGGCTGGACTACTACGAAAAAGATGCCCTTCTTGGCACACCACGTTAGGAGGACACATGACATACTCTTGTTTGGTTATTGGAGATGTTAACTTCAATCCCTTGATTCAGGTGGTGTTTAATTTATCTGTTCTAAAGGAATGAAGCATTTAAAGAAGACAGTGTAATTGTTTGCTTTCCCCCTCTAATATGTTTTGCATATTGGATTTTCCTAAAAAGGGCACTGTTCTCTGCAAGGTGTGCCCTTGAATGTAGGTGGACGAGGGGAGAGTTCACGGTGGTAATTGATTGCCTGAGGTTCGAACAGAGGATCGTCTCTGCCCTTGTGGATACACACGGGGTTTTTAAATAAATGTAGTTCTCACCTAAGCTGGACCGAGCGCATTTCACATGGAACAGAGTAGACACTCAGTGAACATTGGTTGAGCGAGTGAATGAAATGCAATTCAGCTGAGACTACTAAAATTTCAGTAAAATTTGCTTCGTTTTGATAAAACAGCTGTCTTTCTTAAAGTTGCTCATTTGTTTCCCAAGTTTCACTGTTAGTTTACCCTGTGTGGGCCGTGAATAGTTCAGTGATGCCATTTCTGTGACTGGAGGTATTGCCCACGAGGAAATAAATGTACTAGTGATGTCTTTGTTGTACATGTGTAACTTGCCTTGCAACTGGAAGGAACTCTGCAGCGTCCCTACGAAGTATTTGTAGACGTAGAATGTCTGATAGGGTGTTACTCTACAGATGTGTTCTTTGAGATAAGTTACCTAGCTACTCATTTAGCACATTGAGAAAGCACTCTGGAGATAGTGCCTGAGTCCTGAATTATGCTCGCATCCTTGGGGGGCTTCTTGTCTGAGCCTCTTGTTTACAGCAGACTACATACAGCAAACCGTGTGACTGCTGATTTTTTTTTTTTTTTTTTAAACCGACGTAGTACATGTACCCTTTAGCTCCAGAGCCCTTCTCACTGTCAAGATAAAAGCGTAGGCCTTTCCCAGAAGGGGTAGGGGACGAGGGATGCCGTCAGATGATAAAAGAAAACGCCATGCACATGAAGCCAAGGTTGGTATTTATAAAGCAAGCAAACAGAATAGGCCCTACCACCACTCCCTCACACCCTAGCAACCAAGCAACTGGACATTAGCAACGGTAAACAAACCCTCCCCCAGACTAACAGCTGAAAAGGAAGCAGGATTTTAAAATTTCCGAGGGAGGAGGAGGAAAGCTCTTTGGATGCCTCTTATCTGAGGCCCCAGGCTCGCTCTGGAAGAGACCTGATGAGGCCAGGCCTGAAGCTCTGTCGGGTACAGGGAGACAATGAGGGTCAAATGTGGAGAATAAGGAGAACTGGATTAATCCATACTTTATGTGCCGGAGAAAATCGCTTCCTCTTTCTCATCACCGTACTTTTCTGGAAGAAAATTAGTGATGAGGAACCCAAGCGAGTGTCCCACAGTCAGCTTGGCACAAGGGAACGGACTCTGTGAGGGAGGTCAGGACTGGAAACAGTGTGATGAGTCATAGGAATCCTTGTATTTTTGGGGTGATGAGCCCAGTCTTCTGGAAGGGTGAAGAAACTGAGCTACAGAGAGATTGAGGGACTTGCCTAAAGTTTCATGGGGTTTGTGATGGATCTGGTCAGGTAGCAGAAACTGTCAGTAATCAGGCTTGCCTGTGTGCTGAAGGCAGGACAGGTCATTAGTTGGTTTGAACTTAAGACTCAAAGTACTTGAATGGAGAAGTCAAAGTACAAGACTTAGCCTAAGTGGGCTTTAGTAGAGAAAAAAAAGGTAGCAATGGGAAGACTAGAAGAAGAGAGGAATATTTGAAATGATAGCATTGAGTTCCTTTTTTGGGGTAGGAAGGTAAGGGTTAGAATGCCTTTATGGGCTGTGGACACATTGGAGAATAGACTGTAGTTATGACTTGAAATCCCTCTTAAGTAGAAAAAGTGTCAAAATAAAATGAGTGTTTTACCTTTTAATATAGGAAAGTCAGTGATAACCATCCAATGAATTACTTGATGGGGTCCTTACCTTTATACTTGGAGCTTCCTCAAGAGGATGAGTAACTTGTTAGCCCCAGACCGGGAGGAGGCCCGTGGCCCTGGGACAGGAAGGCACTTGTCTTGTAAAGCACACCGTCTGCAGCTCCGTGATGCTTGTCTGTATTAGAATCATTTTCTTTGCCAGTTTCCAAAGTGTCCCAGTGGGCAGTGGACACTTCATGGTTAGTGATGCCCCAGAACAGGTGGCTGTGGCTGACACTGATTGAGAAGGTTTATACGGGTGGTGATTTGCTAACTAAAACGACCATAAGAACTCATAAAGAGGGAAAGTTTGGGGTGCATTTATCAGGTTCTGCAACTATAAACTCACTCACTGTGTTCTTGAACACCTGTCTTGGTCTCCCTCCGGAAAGTCAGAAGGCATTTCCCCCCTACAAATGAAATACTTTTTTTTTTTTTTTTTTACAACCAGAGAGATACTCGGATGTGAGATGTAAACTACGCTTCAGCGCAGGCTCTAAGGTTGTCTGTGGGATAATTCTCATCACCTGCCGTGTGTTTGGGATAAGATCCGCATTTGTTAGATTTTCAAGGGGAAGAGCCATTCTACTTACAAAACGAATTTCCAGAACCCCAGCAGATCTGGTTTATTATGTCCTTCCTGCTTTCTCCTTTTTCTTTAGTACCGAATGTTGTTGCATATTACTGCTTCCGGGAGGGGGCGGAAGCATCCTGACAATAGAGGAACCTCGTAGGAAAGAAAATCTTTGCCACTGGATGCCGCTCTTTGTTTAAAATATACAGAACAGGGGTGCCTGTGTGGCTTAGTCTGTTGAGTGTCTGATTCTTGAGTTCGGCTCAGGTCACGATCCCAGGGTCATGGGATCGAGCCCCATGTCAGGCTTCACACTGACCATGGAGCCTGCTTCAGATTCTCTCCCCCTTTCTCCTTCTCTCCCCCTGTCTGCCTCTCTCCCCCTTTCTGCCTCTCTCCCCCTCTGTTCCTCTCTCCCCCTCTCTCCTTCTCTCCGCCTCTCTCCCCCTCTCTCCCCCTCTCTCCCCCTCCCCCCCCCC
>NW_026057582.1:133588475-133598536 GCF_023721935.1 Panthera uncia
CTCTCTCCCTCTCTCTCCCTCTCTCTCCCTCTCTCCCCCTGCCCTTCTCCCCAGTTCACATGCAAGCTCTCTCTCTCAAATGTAGAAAGAGAAAAAAAAAGTACAAAACACTGTATTATAACTATTTCTGTTAGGATAGGGACCGTTTCTTAGAATGATGTTGTTCCTCACAAGACACGTGTAGGATTTGATTACTCCTTCCACTTCAGAGCCAGAGAAGTGAGGATCCGAGGGGTGGCTGACCAGTGTAAGGATGCACCACTGTGGTGGATCAAGAGTTCAAATCCTGTGATGCCTCCAAAGCCCATTTAGCCCGGGGAAATCCAAAGGACGTATCCATTTGACTCACATTTAGATCTTGAGAAAATCTTATCAGGGTGGTTTCCTGCCACCACGTTGGATTCTTGTTGACTCTGGATTTGGGTTTCCAGCCTTGGTGAAGACTTGGACTCTGTACCGTGATCAGTGTGCTCTGTGCGTGCTAATCAGAGCAGCTCTCGGAGCCCAGACGGTTCCAGAAGATGGGAGTGCACTGGGAGAGGATGTGCTCAGAAAGGTGTTAAAATTTTCATCACTTCCAGCAATTTATTCTCGAATAGGTACAGTTTGCATAAATAATCAAAATTTTGAAGGGCCACAGAATTTAGGTTGCCCCAGCGTGGTGTTCTCGGTGGCTCATTGTAGGGGAGGAGGACCTATGTGGTTATGGCCACATCTTATCAGTTCTTCCTGGGAAGGGTGTTTTCAGAATAGGAGGTGAAATAACCTGGCTTTGCCTCCTGCTTGGTGGTTACATTCCATTTTGCTCCCACAAAGAGAGTCTTATCAGCCTTCTGATCTCTTAAATGAATTACCTGCTTCTGCCTTAACAATACGTGTCTGATGGGTCTGCTCCAACATTTTGTAGACTGGTGGCCTTTCCCAGCCAGATCTGAGGACTGTAGTGAAATAACAACACTTTGTCACTAGCGCCAGAAGAAATAAGGAAGTCAAGTGTTCCTCGATCAGGCTGTCGATGGTTTTGCAGAGCAAGGACTTCAGTTTCCTTCTGGTGGACGTTTTCAGCAGTCTCCAGAAACTGGCTTGGAACTTAATAGATCTTAGGTTTCCTTATTTTCCCTTGGCAGTTTCAGAGTGGATGGAGGTATGTACATTGGTCACGACTTTCCAGGGCCTGTCTGCAGGATGCCTGGGCAATCCCTGGGTGCTCCCCAAGCATCCGAATAACTGTCGGGAGGAGGGTTTGGAGTAGCGATCTCGATGCGGTTCTCGCGAAGAAAGGTCTCGCCGTCCAAGGAAGACCAAAGCGTAAGGCTCTACGCTTGTAATTCACTCCACAGGTATTTGTGAGTCACCTGGTAAGTGAATGGAGGGTCCGGTCTTAGAGGGATAGCTTCTTCCACAGGGGCTCAAGTGCGTGAGCGTGACAGCACAAACAGTACCTGTTCAGGTGTCGGGTGAGTTACGGCGGCAGCGAGGGCTCACAGCAGAGTGAGGAACGAGCGTTGGCAGAACAGTCGCGAAGCCTTCGGGAAAGATGTGGGCTCTCTGAGCCTGGCTAGGCAGGCTGCGGAGAGAGGGAAGAACAGTGAGAGAAGGAAAGACAGTGTTCGAAGGAAGACGTGGACATGGGGTGGTCAGGGGTGGCGAGGCCCCTGGATCGACTGGGGAGGACAGTTCACGTGGGAGAATACCTGGAGATGATTTTCTGGAGAGCCGCTCTCTTTGTTACAGTAGTCCCCAGCTGCCTGCGCTATTTACGTTAATCTAAATGAAATAAAATGAAAAATTCAGTTCCTCCGCTGCAGAGCGCTCAGTCGTCACACATGGCCGTCACTGCAGAAAATTCTGCCGGCCAGCACCCGTGTAGCGGGTCTGGGAATTTGTGTGACAGGTAACAGGGTGGAGAGCACTGGAGAGCGTCCGGCCAGGCAGACAGTAGCGGATGCAGGTAGCACCACAGGAGGAGATCAGGAGGGAGGAAGGAGGCGGGAGGCAGGGGCGGAAGGCCGTGAGGGGCCTCATGTGAGCAGGCGTCCCCTCACCGCACGGCTACAGCGGGCTACAGCGCACTGGATGGAACGCGACAGGGGTTAGGCTCTTCTGAGGGAGGAGGAGCGGTGTGGTCTGGATGAGTGGCTGACAGCTCAGAGGAGCCCCCAGATGTTGGGACCGCGGAGGGTGTTAATATGAGGGAAAATGGTGCCGCCTGGTGAGCGAGGCCCGTTCAGCGGGAGCTGCCTTGGAGGCCTGAGGGAGAACACATCCAGGCAGCGTCCTTCCACCTTCCACGGGGGGGGGGGGGAGAGTGAGGATAAAACGAGGAGATACAAGCACATTTCACAGGTGACAGAAGCTTTACATATGGGTAGTTTTATTTATTTCTTTATTAAAAAAATTTTTTTTAAAGTTTATTTACTTCCTCTTTTGAGAGAGAGAGAGAGAGGGAGGGAGGAGGGGAAGGGCAGAGTCAGAGGGAGACACGGAATCCGAAGCAGGCTCCAGGCCCCAAGCTGTCAGCACAGAGCCCGATACGGGGCTTGAACCCACAAGCCGCGAGATCGTGACTTGAACCGAAGTCGGACGCTTAACTGACTGAGCCACCCAGGTGCCCCTGAATATAGGTAGTTTCAGAGGAGACCCATCTTTATATTGGCGAAAGCAAATAAACGTTATGCGGTGCACTTCCCCTTGTGTCTTCTGGAAATACTGCCGGGTTGACAGCTCTCTCCCTGGTATAGAAAGGGGAGGCGGAGCTACTGAGCGCCTTCCATTATGGTCACTACATGGTCTCCTCACCCTCAGGAGACCCGCGTTCTAGATGAAGGAGCAAAGCTAGTAAGAGGGGAAGCAGGGATTCAGACTCAGAACTCTGGCTCCTTCATCTGAGATGTACAGGTCAGGATGGTTTCACTCTCAGTTCCTCACAGCGGTGCTACCTTCTCCTGACCCCCATGCTCGAAGCCTGGTGCTTCTATCACATTCTGCATGTACACGTTGTCTTTAGCGCTGAATCCCACTTGCCATCTTTTTGTCCAACGTAAGATCCAAACTCCCTACAGATTGTTTATTGACAGCAGTAATTGGTTTGTGGGGTGACCCGGACTGACTTCCAGCTGGATTGTTGTAGAGCATTGCTTTTCCAGAGTGTGGTCGCCAGCCAGGAACATAAGCATCGCTAGGGATTTTTGTTAGAAATGCAGGTTTTCAGGCCCTACCCCAGACCCGCTACATCTGGATGTGTGATGATGGGGCCCAACATGCCATTTTTTTAATAAGCCCTTCAGATTATTCCGATGCATCCCAGCGTTTAAGCATGAGCCAAGTGAACCAACAGGATAGTTTAAAAAGCCCCTTTCTTATGAATTGGGGCAGTTTGGGTAGGTTGAGGGCTTTCCACATGGCTGACCGTTAACCCATCATCCACGATTGACTCTGAAGGCACATGGGAAATTACACGCATTAAGTAGGCTGTTATTTCAGAGGGTGGATCTATGGTAGATTCCTGAGTAAATTATTGCTAGATTGTTGACTCAAAAAAATACCAAGGTGTGTAATACTGAACACAGGGCTGGTTACCTTTTAGCAGAGGTAGTAGTGATTTTCAGTTAAGGGAGTTAATGCTGCACATTGTGTGTCACGATATTTTTACATCATTTGGGTTTCCCAGGAGTTCTTCTTGTGTGGTTGTGAGTAATCAAGGCCAGATCTCTTGTAGGTAGTTAGCAGAGCAGGTCAGGATGCAAATGGAACTGGTCAGAGTGCCTGGGTTTGGGAATGAGGTATGGACAGGCTTCTGCACCTGAATTTTGGGCAGCATAAATAAAAACTGTTTTGAAGTCAGCCTTTGGGAGTTGAAAACCCCCCAGCTGTGGAGCCCAGGCCGAGTCGGTGATGCTTCAGGTAAACCCCTTCCATTCCGTGTGCTGGCCTCCAGCCATGCGGAAACAAGTTTTTGCATCTCTCCTCTTTGCAGCACAGCAGACCCTCCCGGTCACTCCTGATGCACACGAGGGAAAGGGTTTGTCTTTCAGGATTCGTTCCTTTTGGCTCGTCTCTATGGAGCCCTTCCTGAACTCTCACCCTCCTGAGTATCTGCCACTCCTGCTTGTGCCCCCTGCTCCTCTGTCCACACGTTCTAAAAGACCCCTCAAACACTTGAAGCGGACGTGCTTTTGTTTACACGGCCCTTTCTCCTTCGCTGTGTGCACCTTGCGGGCAGAGACTGCACTTAAATTGTTTTTATGCTCTCGTTTTAACTTTAGCTTCTGTCATGGTACCTTGCACGTTACAAGTTCTCTGAGCCTTTGGTTACATAGAATTGAAGCTGTTTGGGAGAGAACTTTGCCCTCTGCGTGGATGGTTATAAATGTCTCACTAGCCAAAGATGAGATTTCTGGGGGTCAGATTCACGACCTCAGTAGGAAGGCCACTGCAGATCATTAGCCAGAAGGTAAAACCACACAGGTGGCTTTGTGACCTGGGACCAGTGACAGAGGCAGCACTTTACTTTGACTTTGACCCCGGAGATGGGAACTTGGTACTGACAGTTGGTGAAAAATTGAATTTCGGCCCACATGGTTTGATACTTGCATGCTGTGTATGGGCTATTATTGGAACTCTCTTGTTTGCCTCTTTCTCTCCTGATCTCATTCTGTTGGCCTGACAGACCTGTGAATTAGGAGAATTATTTTACAGATGGGGAACTGAGGCAGCAAGATTGATATTTTAAAGGTCTAGTCTATTCATTATAAGACTAAAGATTTTCATTGCTGTCTTTGGAATTTGCTCTGCCATCTGAGACGAGACTGTTAGGTAGATTTACAAAGCCAGCCCCCTGCATCTGTAGCTCAGAAATCCATAAATAGCTCCAACCAAATAGAACAGTAGGAATGTATTTGTATCAACAGGGATGTAGAAATTCCATTCTCCTGGAAGGGATGCTAATTTTTTGATTGATTAACGGACCGATGATACGCCTCTTTATTCCTTTTTCTCAGGACTACACCTTTCTCCTCCACAGATTCTGATTTCTTTGATGTGGAGATTGTAACTCAGGGTCTTTATCCTTGAATACAGAGAATGCCATCTGTACTCTGGTGGGGGAGGGGTTTGTTTGTTTGTTTGCTTGTTTACTCCTTTTTAAACTTGGAAAGAGCGGTTGGCGTCGTGCATCCTTGGAGCCCCTCACAGAGCTCTGTGTTCGGATTATCTGCTGACCCCGGGTTGATACACCGAGCATCTGGCAGCCGTGGTGGAATTCTCAGCTGTCTCTCTTTGTTATGTCCACAGAAGGAAATGTGAGTTTTATCTTACTCCTAAGGCATTGGTACATTCCTTTTTTGGTACATGAGAGCCAGCAATCTGATTGTGGGCTTATTTTCTACCATTCCTGTCATCTTCTTGACCTAGTTAGAGGCCAGGGGTGATCTTGACCTACCCACGTGACTGTGAATTCCTTCTTGGTCACCTCCTGCATTCTGGAACATTCTACTCTTGAGTCAAGTTGATTAGGTTTTGCCAACACTGCCTAGTTCATCCTGTCTTGTGTAGTTCTGGGGTTCCAGGCGGCATGCTATTAAGAAGCTACTACTATGGGTATTTTCTCTTGGTGAATATCTTTCCTCCACAAATCTTCCATTTTCCAGATTTCCGTGAAATTGGTTATTTTAATGTTGGCACATCTGCGGGCATGGTTGTATGTTGTTCATGTCTGACTAAGTCTCAGAATTAGAAGTAGGTCTTCTTGACTGTTTTGACTGTGAGGCAAAAATAGGGGTTTTAAGAAGTGGTGCGCTGGGCTGCTGGCCCCAGGCTTCCTGTCGATTTGGGGGTGTGGTGGTTCTGTATGCAGCAGAGGGTGGCAGAAATGCACGTCGTGTTAAAGTGGTAATCGTTAAGCCTCCGTTTATTGAACACCTTTTAGTACTTAGTCACTGTGCTCTATCTCCTGCATCCGTTTTCTCCTTTCCTCACCCTGACAGCCCCATTAGTATCGTTTTCTGTGTTTTAGAGAGGAGGCAGCAGGGCTGGAGAACTTCATTCACTTGCTGAGGTCATGCGGCTAGCCAGTGATCGAGCCGGAGTTTCTCCCAGGCCTTTCTCGCTTCAGGAGCCTGGGCTCCCGGTGTCATTACATTGCTGCTGTGTGTCTGCTGTTCTCCTGCCTGGTGTGGGAAGTGCGCTGTTGCCCAGGGCTTGTAAAATAAGGGTGTTGATGGATTGTGGAAGAAAGAATGAGACACTGAAAAGTGGAATTAGTTGGGAAGAAGGGGAACCATTTAGGGGCAGACAGGAGACCTGTGATAATTGCTCTGGGTGAGTGTAGTGCAGGGGCCTCCTGGTTCTAACACTTGCGTGTGCATGGGAATCACCCGTGGCTTCATGAACACACAGATGGGGCCGCGGCCCCAGAGCTTCTGATGTGCCAGGTTGGGGCAGGGCTGAACACTTGCATTTCTGTCAGTTTCTGGGTGGTGCTTACTGGTCCTGGGGCGACACTTTGAGCGTCCTCAGAGAGAGAAGTGATTCTTTTTGGAGTCCAGAGGATGTGGGTTTAAATTCCTGCTCCAGTACTAACCAGCTGGGAGAGCCTTGGCTCCTTCATCTGTAAAATTCAGCAGAGTTTTGTGGGGATTGAATATGATGTTTAACATGGCACTTTAAAAAATTTAAATTCCACTGTAGTTAACATACAGTATACAGTATAGTGATTCTCAGTTTCGTCCATGCATCACCCAGTGCTCATTGTGACGAGTGCGTACCTGGCACTTCTCGAATCCTTTTGCTGAGTACCAGCTACTTTGAGATATACTTCACATATATCGTTCACTCTTTACCAGTTAAATATTGTCCCCATGTGTAAAGCTCTTAGCACATGTAGATACTCAGATGACATTTCCACCCTACCTTGTCCGTATTTAAGAAGGCTGGGAAATGGGTAAGGCACCTTCGATAGATTTTCATAAACGTTATTTGTTCCTTTTTAAAATTTTGACGCTTTAAAAGGAAAACTTTTTTAGGGGCGCCTCGGTGGCTCAGTCGATTAAGCATCCAACTTCGGCTCAGCTCATGATTTCGTGGTTCGTGGGTTCGAGCCCTGCATCGGGCTCTGTGCTGACAGCTCGGAGCCTGGGGCCTGCTTCGGATTCTGTGTCTCCCTCTCTCTCTGCTCCTCCCGCACTCACGCTCTGCCTCTCTCTCAAAAATAAACATTAAAAAAAATTTTTTTAAAGGAAAACTTTTTAAAAAAACTGGATGTTTATGTGAATCTTACCCAGCAGTGCTGGACAAGAAAAATGTTACTATCATCTGAAATGATGACTTTTTTTTCTTATTATCTTTATGGCTTTTAAATACAGTAGACTTATCAGTTAGAAAGCTTAAGCAGCTTTGGGGCGCCTGGGCAGTTCAGTCAGTTAAGCATCTGACTTCAGCTTAGGTCATGGTCTCGCAGTTCGTGAGTTTGAGCCCTCCTTCGGGCTCTGTGCTTGACAGCTCAGAGCCCAGAGACTGTTTCGGATCCTGTGTCTCCCTGTCTCTCTGTGCCTCCCCTACTTGTGCTCTGTCTCTGTCTCTCTGCCTCTCTCTCTGTCTCTCTGTCTCTCTCTCTCTCAAAAAAAAACCACGTTAAAAAATAAAAAATAAAAAAAAGCTTAACCAGCTTTAAGAAATCTTTATAATTTACCTTTAAAACTAATCAAATGTTTTACTCTTTCTATATTCCCTTATTACTGCTTTTTCTCAGAGGGCTTTTTATAAAGCCAATTTTGCCATCTAGTTAAAATTCTTCACCCATAATTAAATAAAACCAAAAAATAGTAAAATCTATTACTGTATTTGGCTTTCTTTGAAAAAGAATCTTTCAACCAGCAGTGGTTGTAAAGAAAAGTAAAGACATGGAGATTCTGAAGTGTGGGGGTGTTTTTATCGGGAATGAATGGGAACATTTATTTTGTGCCCGCTATATGCTAGATACTTAGCATACCTTCTTCAGATACCAGCACACACTTTATGTAGTTGTTGAGGGTGTTAAATGGTAACCTGCTCAGCGGAAGACCTGAAAACAGCACTGGCATACGGTCAGCACTTGAGGAAAGAGGTGTTACTGTTGTTTCATGCAGATATGTGAATATAGTAGACACAGTCTCACCCTCATGGAGTTTACAATCTAGCAGTTTCCAAAAAGGGTCTGAGGTAGTCCCTACAAGCATCACAAAGCTAGTAACAAGTGAAGCAGGTCTTCCTTGTCCTGGGATTGCAAAGCCTGTGGTCTTACCTCCCAAAGCAGTGCCTCCCATTCTGTACCGGAAGCTTCCCTTCTCAGTCTTGATGTAATAGAGTGTCCCACTTGCCAACTTTGAATCTCTCTCCATTGGTCTTTGTGGTTTGTTGTATGCTGGGTTAGGAATGAGATGGGGCCAAGTGTGGTTGAACTTGACCGCCTGGGTTCCCCTCCCTAGGCATTGCCCACGCACATGCCCATTGCCCACACGGGACAGGCTCAGGGAGTTGGAGGAAGTCTCGATCTGCATGTAGTGGGTGAGGCGTGCTGTGTTAGGTCAGGTGAGGAAGCCTTTCACCTGAGGAAGGAGACCAGGTATCCACCCGGGAAAGAAAGTCACTGTCTTTCTTTTTTCATGCTTTACTGCAATCATCTTACTGTCGTCGTCAGGTGACGGGAGGCTAGGCAGGTAAAGGGAGCCCCGTGGCCAAGTGGAAAGACTTGAGGCGTACACACCTTGGTGTGTTCTGGTGTGAGTGTGTGAGTGTGTGAGGACAGAAGTCGAGCTGGTAGATTGAAGTTGACAGAATGCCCCTCCCCACTTCAGCCTGCTCTGGGGGAGCGAGGGAGGAATAGGGAGCCAGAGAGACTGACTTATCTAATCCTCTCCGTTCAGTTCTTTCAATAGATTCCCATCAAGAATTAATAAAAATCCTTACGTTCTCTCATTTTATCCAAATATCTGTTCGTCAGCAAAGAGGAGACTGTCTCTTTAAGTGTTGGTGTGATTATTGTAGCTGTTCCAGAGAGTTGTGAAACATTTGTGGGAGGGAGAGGGGTGTGTGTGTGTGTGTGTGTGTGTGTGTGTGTGTGTGTGTGTGTGTGTTTTGTAAGCCACCAGCCAACACCCTCTGACCAATTTAGTTTTGCCTAATGAGAATGGTCTGAGAGGCAGGGTTGAGCACTGAAACGAAAAGCTCATATACTCCGAGTTTTCAAAAACTCTCTTTGTTTTAAGGAACCCTTGCCATTAAGGAGACTATATATATTCAGTGATTTTCAGACTTTTTTTGTAATTTGATTTCTTTTCCAGCTGAAGTTTCAAGATTCTTCCCCATTGGTGAGAAGAGTCTGTAACAAACTCCTGTGTACAGGGAACTCAGCAGGGTTATTGAGCGCCACCTGCTGGTTTTGGTTTAATGGACCAAAAAGGCGGTGCTTGGAAGGAAACCTTTAAGAATTTGTGTATAATCTTAGTGTTGCAAAATTATGAGGCTGGAAGACATATGGGTTTTGATTATTATTATTAGTAGTACTTAAAATGATAGTTTTGTGTTTGCGTTGGGAAGGGGGATGCTTCTGGCTGGAATATACACGTGTGATTAAGAACGAAGAAAGCAGGTTATAGGGATTTCACTGACCTCTGTCTTCATCTGGCAAAAGGTTAGCCTGGTTGAAACAAAAATTAAGTTTAAATGTCCAATAAAATTGTTAAGTATTTTCTAGCCTTGAAATCAGCCAGAGTCTCCGTGTATATGGAATGAATTTAGTTTATGCCAAAAGTCATTACATTTCTCAGTGGATTTCTGTTATGTTACTTGAGGTACTTTGAGGCGCCTTTTAAGGAAAGCTTTATAAACAGACAGCTTTGCTGTCCAGTCTGGCACGTGGGCTTTCTTCTGAGGAGAATGGAGAGTATCTGAATACTTTTCCACTTAAGAGACAGATAAGGGTAAAGCCCCTTGGTTAAATAAATAGGCATGATGCTACTATATTCTCTTCTTGTCACTGGTCCTTTTGAGCTTTAGTTCTATGCTCAGTAATTTTTTTTTTTTTG
>NW_026057582.1:133598546-133646197 GCF_023721935.1 Panthera uncia
GAGAGAGAGAGAGAGAGAGAGAGCGAGAGCGCGCACATGAATGGGGGAAGGTCAGAGAAAGGGAGACACAGAATCTGAAGCAGGTTCCAGGCTCTGAGCTGTCAGCACAGAGCCCAACGCAGGGCTCGAACTCACGAACTCTGAGATCGTGACCTGAGCCAAAGTCGGATGCTTAACCGACTGAGCCCCCCAGGTGCCCCGACTGTTTTCTCCTTCGAAAGCAGCAGAAAGCTTAGTTCTGTGCACATCTGAAGCCTCTACTGGTCCGTGGCCACAGTGTGGAAAGTCACACCTGTGGACCGTGTGGAGGGATTCCCTTGGCTTTGCTCCCACTGTGGAAAAGCAGTGCGTGTGAGAGGCTGCAGGGACACTGTGGGTGTGCAGGTGCCTGTGGTTGGTCAGGAGAAGCACAAGGTGGCATCACTCATGGAGCAGAAACACCTGACTCCATTTTCATTTCCGTTTTTCTCATAAGAAAGACATTTTAGGGGAGAAAAATGATAATGTTAGGAGCGTACTTCTTGCCAGTGGAGATCAGTGTTTGGACGTTGAGGGAAAATAGTGCGTTTCAGTGATTATATTCTGCGTGTCGTACGTACTTAATTCTGTGAGGCTGAAAGTCCAGCAGAGAGTCTGATTCTCCAGGAGGGCCTTACCCACAGAAACAGTGTGGTCAGACCTCTCTGATCTTGCTGGAGCAGAGCGCTCTGGGGTGGCGTGTCTGTGGCAGCTCACGAGGTCTGGACGGTGGGCACCAGTCTCTGGCATGCTTCTTGCCCTGAGCTGGGCTTCTGGCCACAGCATTGCATCATCCCTGTGTGAACCAGGCGATTTGGTTGATGTCATTCCAGTACAGGGAAGAGTGTATCTGAGAGAAGTTATTTCGTAGGCCCTGAAGTGCTAATAACAGTGAAATGAGATCAAGTTGTTTTGTACTTTTCAAAGTGCTCCATCATTTGATTGATTGTGTTGTGGTGGTAATAGGGCAAGCGCTGGGGAATGCGTGAAATTCCTCCCATGTAGCCTCCTGCGCGGCTTTCTCCCTGTTGTGTTTCCAGATCTACTTGCATTCGGTTGGTATCAGACCTGCGTGGCCTCGTAAGATCCTTCAGCTTTCGTCCTTTCCTCTGTTCAAGTCGACCAGCCATAATTCAGAACATACCGAGATCCTCAGTGACTGTTCAGTGCCCAACATTATGCTCTAGGGGGTACATCTAGGGGACAGAGCTGTTTGCTGGTGGTAAGGAAATTGACTGATAGTTGCAAATAACAGTTCACAAAACGAGCCAGAAATGGAGCGTACAGGAGTTTGGAAGATTGCTGTCAGAGCCCCGAGGAAGGAGGCGTTTCTTTTAGGAAGGAGAACTTGGGTCTCGTGCAGGAGGAGCAGAGAGGACCCAGCGGTGTCTTCCTTGCACTGGGAAGGCTCTCATACTGTCTTCTCTGCCACACGTGTTTTCTTCAGGTCACGACTGCTGTGAGACCGTGCGGGTGCAGCTGTGTGCTTCCAAGGACGGCCTTCCCGTGTTCGTGGTGGCCGAGCAAGACTTCCGGTTCGTCCAAGATGAGGCGTACGATGCAGCCCAGTTCCTGGCCGCCAGCGCCGGCAACCAGCAGGCCCTGAACTTCACCCGTTTCCTCGACCGGTCAGGACCCCCATCTGGGGATGTGAATTCCCTTGATGAGAAGGTTGCCCTGGCATTCAGACACCTGAAGCTGCCAGCAGAGTGGAATGTGCTGGGGACAGATCAGACGTCTCATGGTAAGAACTTAAACACACCAAGAACACAGACACATTTGGGAAGACTGAGGGTCTTAATGGCGGCTGCTTCCCTACAGTCATTGCCCTCAAGCGTTCCACAGCGGCTGGATGCGTCCTGCAGTTGTGGCCTCGAGGGCGTCTCTTCTCCGTCCTTCAGCGGAGCCGGTAAACTTGTTCTTGCAGAGAAATGCCCTGAGCGGGCTGGAGCTTTACTGTGGCTGTTTTCAGTTCCCATTTATAGCAGAGGGTGGCACGCGGGTGACCTTGCTGCGGGTCTGGGGTCCATATGTGTTCTGCGTGGAGAAAGTGACCCATCCTTCGCAAGGACTGTAGCAGAATAACTTCTTGTCATCCTTTGGGTATTTAATTAAAGACAGGGTTTTCATTTATTGTCTTCTGACGTTTTCTAGAGACTCTGTGGAGTTGGAGGAAAGAAAAGATGGGGGATTGGGGCAGGGGCTAGGGGGGAGCACCAGAGCTGTCTGGGCTTCTTTATCCAGAGCAATTTACCTCTTAACTTCTTTCATCTACTGGCTCTCCGTAGAAGAGTTCATTGAAGGAGTGGCTCCACTTTTTAAAAAAGCTCTGATGTAGTAACTATGCACGTTCCTCTTACTCAGATGGGTTTCCCTGCAGAATCATCGTGTGGCGCATGGCATCTACCAGATGTCATGATTTTACATACGTATTTATTTAAAAATTTTTTAAAACATTTATTTATTTTTGAAAGAGAGAGAGAGAGCATGCACTTTGGGGAGGGGCAGAGAGAGGGGGACAGAGGATCCAAAGCAGGCTCCAGGCTCTGAGCTGTCAGCACAAAGCCCAGTGCCGGGCTCACACTCAGGAACTGCGAGATCATGACCTGAGGTGAAATCAAGAGTCAGCTGCTTAGCTGACTGAGCCACCCAGGCGCCCCTATGTACATATTTAGATGAAACAGTATATGCTTGGGGTCCAATAAACATCACCCTCGTTCCCTCCTGAGTTCACATCAAGTTGGGAAGGTTTAGGAGTTCCGCAGCTAGAGATCACAGTGTGCGTGTGCTTTGCTACTGATCAAAGCTGTCTTGGATTACCGATCTGCCAGGAGGGTTTCCTTATCTTTCTACTTTCTCTCTGAAAGAGCTGGACAATCACAGGACTGCCCTTGAGTGGCCACCCAGCTCTGATTATCGTATTATGTAGGGCGAGCAGACCAGAAGTCACCCTCCCTGCCAGTGAGCAGAGCCTGAGCCATACCGCCCAGCGGGTTCTGGTTCAGGGGCCTGCCCAGTGCCTGCTCCCACACACTCGCCAGATACGTATATTCTCCCTCCCGCTGGAGAGCTATTTGCCAGCTTCTGTTCTCTTCTGTCCTGTGACTGGCTGCAGCAGTGGTGTCCCTTATCGTCAGGGGCTTACTGTCCGCATACTGCCAGTGCAGGCCTGCCTCAGGAAGACAAAAAAGAAAGCTCGTGCACTCAAAAACCAAATCAAGGAAGAAAGCATTTATCCTTTGCTTTTGCTTTTTCTAATTGGTATATTGACCAAGGAGCCTCTGCACTGCTAAGATATAAAGATCAGAATGTTTGCCATCATACGGAGCATGAGCACCTTTTCAGAAACCTCATCTTGAGGCCTCAACACCTCTAGCCCCTGCTGTTCTGTATCTGTGTGGGAGTTCTGCTTGGCCATTTACAGATCAGTATCGGGATGGGATTGCATTAGTTATTTGTGGGGCTTAACGGTGTTTTTATCGTTTGGTTTTGTCTTATTTAAAGAAGTTACAGGAATTGGAGAGTTTGTTCATATTACCATGATTTTTTAAAAAGAACTGTTAGGAAAAGCACAGTCTGAAACTTGAGGCCTATCACTTCCCTCTCTAGACCTTAGCTTCCTTGTCTTTGATAGGGAACTGGCCAGCTTTAATATTTTTGTGGACTTGCCATGTGCTTCTTCAGTTTCTGTTGCACAAAATTGCTTAACAGTGCTAGCAAAGGCTAAATCAAGTTTGAACACTTAGGGAAGTGCATTAAAACTGCAATAAGGTACCATTACACACCCATTAGAAAGGATAAAATTAAAAATCCTGGCAAATTAAAAAGCTGGCAAGGGTTTAGAACATCTCATGCGTTGCTCGTGGGAATGCAAAATGATATAGCTGTCCTAGAAACTAGTTCGGCAGTTTCTTACAAAGTTCAATGTACATTTACTATATGACTCAGCAATTCCACATTTGGCTACTTACCCTTGAGAATGAAAACTTACATTTACTCAAAAAAGTCTTTGCACAGATATACCTATGGCAGCGTTATTTGTAATCCCTCAAAACTTCAGACAACCCAGATTTCCCTCATTAGGTGAATATATAAACCAATAGTGATACATCCATATAGTGGAACACTACTCAGCAACAAAAAGGGGGGTATAAAATAAAAAAAATAAAGGGGGCAAATTGTTGGGGGTCCAGATGCAACAACCTGAACATATTTTGCTAAGTAAAACAAATCCATTTCCAAAGGTCACTTACGGGGTGATTTTACTTTTAGGATATTCTGAAAAGGGTGAAATTACAGGGACAGAAAATAGATCAGTAGCTGCCAGGGGCTAGGAGTGGGGATAGGTCTGACTGCAAATGAGTGTCATGAGGGAATTCTTTGGCTGTTGGAATGGTTTTATATCTTGGTGTGGTGGTAGTTATAAGAATCTATGCGTGTGTTCCAACTCAGAAAACTGTATGCCTTCCCCCCAAAAAGTGAGTTTTATTATACATAAATTACAAGTAATTCAAAGAACATAAGAAATTGAATAAGTTAGATACATACTTTGCAAGGTGAAATGCATGCAAGGAACTTGATAGACCTGCCTTTAAGTCAACAACTGGGATCAGGAACCTGATTTCAAGTGCTGGATTCACATTCTGCAGCTGGAGTTCAATTCATTGTGGATTAGAATCTACAAATCCTGGGTGCTCTGAGGGCTGTGTAGCATGAGTTAAGAGGTACCTGCTTGCTGCTGAGGGAGGGATGTAAAGGAACATTGTGCTCACATGAATGAATCAAAGGTACTTAAAAGAAGAAGGTGCAAAGCCAGCGTGTCCCCTGGGAGAATAAGGTAAATAAGGCCCCTTGTTATGTAACAGGACTACTTGCTGTTGAAAGCCAGGATATTTACAGGTTGTTCAGCCTGATATTTGAACAAAGGGGTCATGTAAGATCCCCTCCCACTCCTTGTTCAGATACAGTGCTTTTTAACTTTTTTCAGGTCAGTGACTCCTTTGAAAATAGCTTGGGTTTCTCCTCCGGAAGAAGAGCATTTAGATGTGTGCCTGAAGCAGTTTACATGAGTTCGGGGCTCCTTGGTCTCCCTGCACAGCAGGCATGAGCATGGCGTCGAGAACTCTTGGCTGTAGACTTGATGCTGTGAAATGCGACGCGCACGGGCAGTGGACTCCCGTTAGTTAACATCCTGGCTTCACTGCAAAAATTCGTGCAAAATACTTCATCTCTGCCTCCCCGTTTCTTTACCTGTAACATGGAGGAAGACCTATGGGGAGAGCGTGTATTGGCTTGTAAGCGACTCATGTTGAATTTAGCATGACCAACACCTGGTAACCTTTTAGAGACAGAACATTGAGGGGCCCCGTGGGGCACAATAACGTGGCCTATCGAAGGCCACCACAGGACAGCTCCAGAAAGAAAGGTTCTTTGAAGGAGAATGAGACTTAGTTTTGCTTTTGCTTCTTTCTTTTTTTTTGAACTTAATTTTGTTTTTATTTTACTTATTTTGAGAGAGAGTGAGAGAGAGTATGAACGGGAGGGGCAGAGAGAGAGAATCTGAAGCAGGCTCCGCGCACTCAGATGCTTGACCAGCCGAGCCGCCCACGCACCCCAGCTTTTACTGATTTCTCAAGTTCATCTCCCCTTCAAGCATGAGCATAGGGGAGTTTGTCCATTTTAGTTCTCCCGTCCCTGGTCGCATACAGCAGCTTCCACACTGTACCTTTGGCCTCAGCTCTGCCTTAAACGCGAGTGACAAGGACGCGTTTGGGCGGAGGGGGAATGGTGGGGTTAGGAGGTCTTCCGTCTCAGTTACCAAGTCTCGGTTCCTGTCTCGGCTCTTCAGTGCCTCGGTGGTTAACGGGCGTGGTGAATGGAGGTGGTTTTCACCCGGAGGACCCTCCCAGCCTGACCCCAGGCTGCACAGGGTGGGCTGCTGAAACTAGCTCTAAAGAATGGGAGGAGAACCACTCTGGGGAAGATCTTGGGGGAAATCTTCGTCCTTATTTAGTCACAGGATTGTATCACTAAATGAAAAGCTCTGATCATCTTTGCGGGTGGGAATCTGGGTGGAGAGGAGGATTAGGCAGGTTTTAAAAAAAGACTGCATGGGACCACCTGAGTGTTCTCCATTCTCTAGATCTGATGTTAGTCACCAGAACCTCAGCCTTCACTGTCCGGTGTCTCAGCTCCCACAGCCCTCTGAACAGCTTTATCATAGCTGCTAAAAGAGACAATAAAAATTTTAAAAGACCACTAAGGGATTTTTTTTTTCTTGGCAGAGGGTTAACACCTGTTGGCTCCAGGACAGGCGGTTCCTCGTGGCAGGACTTTTGGCTCCGGCAGTTTTGTTGCCTCTCAAACCTTGATTCAGTGACAAGGTTACAGTGTCGTTTTTGTAAAAGCCCGTCTCTCACACTGGCCTGCTGTTTCCTTCCCCGTGGAGTGTGGACTTCCAGTCCCCGCATCGTGCTGCCGTTTACTGAAGAGGCAGCACAGAACAGCAGAAAAGACTGGGGATTCGGGTTCTCATAGATACAGATTCAGAGTACTGTGAGCAGAGCCTTCAGGTGGATTGATGGGGAAGGAAAAATACAGTGCAGTCTTGGATCACTAGATTGTTCCCCGAATCTGGAACATTTTGCTTCGTGGGAAAATCTGACCGTGTGAAAAAGTCGCACCGTGGCTGAACGCATACTAGGCCCACCAGCTTTCTCTGCAGATCAGAGGAAGTGGGTGTGGGAGGGGATTCCAGCAAATGTAAGTAGATAGCAAGAGGGACTGAAGACCTTTTCTACTACCTTCTCTGTGGGTACACGCTGGACCTCCATAGGGATTTTTCCAACTGAGCATGGTTAAACGGGAAAGCCAGCCATCCGGCGTGTGGTGCATTAAGTGAATTAACACCCTAAAGGAACCGGAGAAGCATCATGAATATCCAGATGGAAGGCTCCCGGAGTATAGTTTTCTTTAAGAAGCCAAAGAAAAATTTAGAAGAGCGTTCCCATTTGTCCTTTAAAAGCTCAAAGAGGGCAGACCTATTATGAAATTAGAGAAGGAGGCAGCACAGAGAAAATAAGTTGAGAGAGTATCTACTTCTATGCCGGAAGCCCCTCGATCAGGGTTCCACCACAGAATCAGAACCGGTGGGAGAAGTATCCAATTAAGATTTATTGTAGGGCATGGCTTACATGATTGTGGGGGCTCTGTTAAGCAAGCCCAAGATCTGTTAGGGCAGGAATAGAGGAGAAGATCTTGGACAAGCTCAAACCCACTGAGATGAGCCAAAGCTGTCATCCTCAGTGAATCAGGAAGGGGAGATCTGGAGCAGGATGGAACCCCACGAACACAGGCTGAGGCCGACCTCCGGGGGACACTTCAGCCCTGCTTTTAAAGCCTTCCAGCTGATTCAGTTAGACCGACCCAGATTATCCAGGATAATCTTCCTTATTAAATCAACTGATTAGGGGCTTTAATTACATCTGCAAAAAGCCATCACAGTGAGGGCAAAGACGGAAAAGGGAGTTGGTTGAAAAGACACAGGGACATCCAGAACCCCATAGCATAATTAAATTCCAACTGGGGACAAAGGACTCTGTTGACCTCACAGGAAATGCAGCTAAGGATCTGAAAAGCAAAGTTGAGTAACTCTCAGAGTACAGAAGACAAGGACAAAGGATCATGAGAGGCAAAAAGTACAGAATAGTAGAGACTAGAGATGGATCCTGAATTGTACATGCTCTGGGGTTGAAGCTTAGATGAAAGGAATGAGAACAGTAACAAAAGATAAGTTGGGTAAAAATTTTTATCTATTGGAGGAAAACACGAAAAGGTGATTTTGTAGACCACACCATTAGCTCGCTTGCGTGGTTGCTGGGTTTTTACAAAAAGAGGGTGGAGTAATGGAGAGGATAAGTGGTTCCTAGACTCGACAGAAGGATTTTCAAATCTTGCTGATTCTCTTGGGCAAGTTGTTAATCTGTCTTTGTCTGTAAACTGAGGATAACGAGACCTCACGGGGTTATCGTGAGGGTGAAAGGCATTCAGACACAATGTACTTAGCCCAGAGCATGGCACCTTGTGGGTCCTGACCACATGGTACACCTCTTGTTGATTCCAGAAAGGGGCAACCTACAGGTGCACGTGGCACCCGCTGCTTAGGACCTTAGGATGCGATCCGGGGAGCTGGAGCAGGTGCGTGGCTTTGTTGTTGGGACTTGGAGATACTGAGCTGCCTCAGCACATCAGGCATCAGAAAGGGTGAGGGTGTAGTATCGCCCAGCAAGGCCAGGTGAACCAGTCTCTAAAAAGTCACATAGTTCCTGGTCGATGCCTTATTAGCTCTTTGGTTTTGACCAGGACAGCAGAGTGCTTGTGAACCGCTGTGAGGCACAAGTCAGGTGGTGATATTTGAGCTTCTGTGAAGGTTCTTTTTGCCTTTGTGTCTGGGCCTGCCACCTGCTCTGAGGTGTTGATTATCACCTGCACATGCAGGTTTCTTCTGCGGTAATGAACTCTTTCCAGCCACGTGCCTCTGCTGAACACCCTATAAATTCTTGAATCAGTATGTGTAGTTCTGTAGGAAAAACGTAAAATATGAAAGATGGCTTTTGCATCTAAGAAAATTTACTTGGCAGTAGGGAGACTCGACTAATATGCATGTGACATTGGAAACCAGAGAGGTTCAGTGTAAAATCACAGGTTCAAAGACTGGTCATTCTTTTTTTTTTTTTTTTTTTTTTTCAAATTTTTTAATTAAAAAATATTTTTTTAATGTTTACTTTTTTTTGAGAGAGAGTAAGAGCAGGGGAGGGGCAGAGAGAGAGGGAGACACAGAATCTGGAGCAGGCTCCAGGCTCTGAGCTGTCAGCACAGAGCCCCACGTGGGGCTCAAACTCACAAACTATGCGATCATGACCTGAGCCAAAGTCGGACGCTTAACCCAGGTGCCTCAAAGACAGTTCATTCTTAACTGCTCTTCACTTAAGGAGCATGGAGGTCTTCAGGGTCAGGAGAAAACACTGGGGTCCAAGGAGTCTGGGAATGCCTGTGGGGAAGTCAAGACGTGAGGGAGCCATGGAAAATGAGTAGAAGAGGGCAGGCACAACTCGTGGGCACCATTCACACCCCAGGGCCCGAGTGGTGCCCCCTGGAGGTGAGTGTCGCTCAGCCCATGAGGTGGTGGTCCTAGCTCTCCTCCCAGGCTGTGCACAGGAGACCTGAGGAGGAGAGAGTGTTGTGTTAGTGAACCCGGAACGTAACCTGAAGTCCAGAAGGAGAGAGCAGAGGAAGGGAAGGAAGCTGGCACTGAGGATTTCGTGCGGCCAGTCTCTGTCCCGCGTTCCTCCACCTCTGCCCTTTTGTTACGGCCACCCTGGGGGCCAGGTGAAGGCGGGGGTGCAGAGATGAAGCTGACACAGGTTACACGGATGAGGCGCAGTCACACAGATGGCAGATGGCCTTCTGCCATCTGGCAGAGGGCAGTTTGAACCCGGATTTGCTGGACTCCAGAGCCTCCCTCATCCTCCCACCTTCGACGTGACTCACTGTACCCGAGAGGAGCCTTTGCTTCAAGTGCAGGAAGCCCGAGCGCGTTTCTGAACTTGCTAGCACATTATCTGAGAATGAGTCTTTCTTATTATGCCTGGAGATGCATTTCTTTCTTTCATTAAACACAACAAAACAAAGCTGGCAGTGCCTGCAATTTGATTTGCCCTTAATGTGGGGGAATAAAAAGACCTGTGTGTACTTAACAAGCAGAACCTGTTTTTAGTGTTTAGCCAGCTCCCGTCTGGGTGTTTTTTCCTTTAAGTAACTGCACGTCCTGGTACACCCATCTAAGCCCCAACAGCTGTTCCCCCTCTTGGGTCCCCGTGTTGTGAGGCGGCACTTTCTCTCTCTTGTTTAAGGGAAGAAGCCACACGTGTGAATTTACCCGTATAAATTGATTGCACGAACGTGTTCAGTCAGAACATAGAAATGGCCTGGTTCTCCTGGAGACTTTGCCTGTCACACTGTTTTCCGGCTTCGTTCCGTCTTCCTTGAGAGCTGGTTGTACCCGGCCACGATTACGCCGTGTACGTTGTGGTTTGACTTTAGGATCCTAGGTCTTTGGAGGCGGTGGTGTTCACGCAACTCGTCTTTCTTTTCATTTGCTTTGTGTGTTCACGTTCTCCCCGCTGATTCTCATTTGCTCCCCCCACGCACAGACGGCGGCCCCCGGGAGACGTTGATGCATTTTGCCGTGCGGCTGGGCCTGCTGAGGTTGACGTGGTTCCTGCTGCAGAAGCCCGGTGGCCGCGGGGCCCTCAGCATCCACAACCAGGAAGGGGCGACACCTGTGAGCCTGGCCCTGGAGCGGGGCTATCACCAGCTGCACCAGCTTCTAACCGAGTAAGTTCTCCCCCCTTCCTTCCCCTCCTCACCAGCCCCGCCCCCCCGTGTACGGCAGGGCCGCCCACTTGGCATCTCCCCGCGACTCTGCCACGAATGAAACCCTCAGCTCCGGGCCTGGCCTTCTGCTGGAGGCTCGTCAGCTCGCTCCTGCTAACCGCCTCACTGCCTGAGAGAGAACAGACGTAAGTGGTCTTAGCATTTTCTCTCCCTGCCTCCCTGCTTCTCGCCTCTTCGGTTTCACTGAAAACGCCGAGTGGGTCTCATCTGTGGGCTGGCATTCCGTTACCGTGTATGTAGTTGATCCCAGTTTAGTACAAGAAGAAAGTTGTTGTCTCCCATACGTTTCTTTCTGTTATGTCTTCAAGACTCGGAAGAGTTCATTAGAAACAAGTATTTGAATTGCATAAGTGCACGCAGAAAATATGCTGAACCACGGAGTTTTGGTTTGAATGTAATTTCTATGAGTAAAATCAAGAGCCGTGGTCTCTTCATCTGACAAGCAGGAAAAAGCAACTGAGTTGTCCTGGAAACATTGAGGAGGAAATCCTGCGTGTCTGCACGTTCCGTTGTTAGGCATTCTCTTTAGAGAGCCCTTTGAAGGAGGGTTGTTAGAACATTTGAAGAACTCTTTTTCTTGTATAAATAGAGAAAGAAATGCATGACGGCAGCCACCCTTTCCCATTGGAAGCTGGTCTTGTTTAATACATTGCTTTTACCATTCTGTGGTCATCACCTCTTTTTGGCCACACAATCTGAACAAGAAGAAACCCCGTTGGGATTTATGTTCTTTGGTAATCGAGGGATCCTTGTAAGTTAAGTGGATATTCCCAAATTCTCTGATACTGTGCTCATGTTAGGCTTACTGTAGTTGCTTTTATTTTTCATCATTTGTAGCTGTTTGGAGGGAGGAGGACTGGAAGGGCCAAGGAGAGATTTCAGAACGTAAGGTTACTTACTGTTACATCAACAGGTTTTCCGTTTGTTTTCCGTTTGTTTACTTTACCTGCCCAGTTGGTAACTTTTCCAGTCAAGCCAGACAGAAGGTTCTTTTCAGATACTTTCTAATGGGTGCCTCAGATACCATGACCGTAGGAGGGGCGTCATCTCAAATGAGCTCTGGATACCTGAGCTGCCCTAGGACCGGATTCCAGGGAGGGATCTGTTCCCGTTCCATCGTACTTCCCATCTGGCCAGTGATTAGATTGCTTCTGCTGTTTGCCTCACGGCCTCAGGAAGAGAAGCCTGGCTCCAGGAGTTGAAACAATGAACTCTGTATAACTGTAGTGGAGCCGGAATGCAGTTCCTCTAAATGTGGTCGTGTCGCTCCGAGGGCTTGTAGGGAAGCAGGGCTGGTTAGGGATGGCCGTCCAGATGGGGAAATAAAGTGATTGCAGCAGCTTTATTATACACTGGGCTGGGCGAGGCTGTCACAAGACCTATTGCAGCAGGGCTTTAAGGAAACGGGAGAGTGTGTTCTGGGAGAAGGTTTTTTGGCTTGCTTTATAGTACTAGCTCTGTTCCATGTGTAGAAGCCACTTACCTCCTTTTGAAGGGAAAGCCAACTGGGAAAGCTTTCAAATACAGGACCGCAGTAGGAGATTAAAATTAGCAATTAAAAAATGGCAAGGAGGTGATTTTTACTAAATCTCTGAATCTTACTTGTCATTAGTAGACTTTGCTAGAATTTCGACCCTAGAGTCAGGATGAATCATTGTTCATGGATGAGGAGGAAACTGAGATCTGGAGAGGCAGTGACTAGATCAGGGTGACAAGGTGGCTGGGCCAGAACTAGAAGCCAGATCTCCTAAGAAGCCATCCGACGTCCCTGCCACTCCTAGGATTCTGAACAAGGGGCCCAAGAATAGGCTTCTCTAGGTCCACAGCCTTTGAAATTATAGGCAACACTTTGTGCACGTGTGTTTCTGAGCGAGGAGTTTGTTTTGTGAGACTCAGATGTTTGTGAAAAGCTACGAATTGTTCCACTGTATGGTAATACTTCACTAAAATCTTTAGACTTGGATGTTCCTACGCCCCCCCCCCCCCCGCCTTTTTGAAGTTTATTTATTTATCTTGAGAGAGAGAGAGGGCGCATGTGTGTGTGCACACAAGTGCAAGAAAGGGAGAGAGAAAAATCCCAAGCAGGCTCCACACTGTTAAGCACAGAGCCTGACACTGAGCTCGAACCCACATGTGAGATCATGACCCGAGCCAAAACCAAGAGGCAGATGGTTAATTTACTGAGCTACCCAGGTGCCCCGGCCCCTCCTCTTTTTAAATTAAGCTTTTCCATAGAGACCTGTTTCTTTTTAGTCTCTATTTTCAGTTAATCTGAAATTGAGGGGCACCTGGGTGGCTCAGTCAGTTAAGCATCTGACCTTGGCTCAGGTCATGATTTCACAGTTTTGTGAGTTCGAGCCCCTCGTCAGGGCTTGCTGCTGTCAGCACAGAGCACGCTTTGGCTCCTCTGTCCCCCTCTCTTTCTTTCTACCCCTCCCCCAGCTGTCACGTGTGCGCTCTCTCTCTCAAAAAATTTAAAAATTTTTAAAAAATAATATGAAATCGAGGGAGGGGTACCTACATTTTACACTTACAAAATAACTATTTGCATGCCAGTCTTAACTGAAAATTCAAGTTCATTTAACTCTTTTTATATGTCTCCTAAAATAAATTTTTTGTTTTCATTCCTTGCTGCTTACCCTGGTTTTTTTGGGGGGTGGTGGGGTGGGTGGGTAGGAGGACATTGTGCCGATGAGGGTCCAAGTTCTTTTTGTGTTTATGTGTCCGAGGCTTATTTTTGGTAATCCATTTTGATAAACAGATTTACTTTTGTGTGAAAATCGATTCTGTTGTGCTTGGAAGTAGAGAGATTATCTAAATAAGACCCCTGTCTGTAGAGAACTCTTGAAATTGATACTGAATCCCGGCAGATAGTGGTGACTCTTGGGACATTTTTGGTAGTTTCCCTTTTCTATAATCCATCATTGTTAACTTTCACCAAGTTCAGTGACAGGGAAGGGAGAGTTTTGGTGGACTTAACTGCTCTTTTATTTTTGCTTATATTTTGATCTGACATGATGAATACGGGTGTGTTTTTGATCTGAAAGTTCGCTTTAAACAAAATGTTACCAGCCTTGCCTGAGAAGAACCCTTACCTCGGCCTGCCGTGGCTGTTAGGTCGATGGCAAAGTTGTCTCCCCCATTTTGGGCAGAAGTTAGCTGAGCGCCCCACCCGAGGTGCCCTGATTCATGATGATGGGTAGAAGAGGGAGAGAAGCCAAGCATTGAGGCTCTTCGTGTAGCTAAAGCTGCGAGGTGATGGTGTCGGATGGGTATTGCATTGGAGTCTTCCAGAAAGAGAATGGGAGGGCCGGGTGCTATCGGACACATCGTACACAACACAGAAGCGTCTGGAGACCTGGATTGATCTGGGGGGAGGGAAAGGGCGGAGACCAGGAGGCGGCTCCAGGTGGTGGCCAAGTGCGCAGACTTTGGTGTCCAACCTGAGTTTGCATTTTGGCTCTGCCATTTGTAGCTGTGTTTCTTTGGGCGCAGTAAGGAGCTTTCCTCTCTGCGCCTCAGTTTCTACATCCACTTAAAAAGAGACAAGGATAATAATTTCTATCTCTTGGAAGTAAAGCCAAGCGCCTGGCATATGCTGTGTGAGGAATCCGGGTTTGTCACACAGATTATGGTTACTGCTTGGAGCAAATACAGGGGCTGTGAATACTTTACTTTGGCTTTAAGAGAAGACAGTATGGTTGAGTGGAATCGCTGAGGAACGAAGAGCTTAATTAAAAACGAAGCTTCCCCACTTAGGAGCCTGGGTGACTTGAAAAAAAGTGGTTGGTCACCTACCCGTGCTGAGTTTCTCATCCCTCAGATAATACCTATTGGTCTGTGTCACCAGCTTTGTTCAGGTACTGTGTTAGACCCTGAGGTGCTCTGTGTGAAAGCTTCGTACACAGTCACATAATCAGTAAAGTGATAGCTGACCCATCAGTGAGACTCTGATTCCAGTCGATTGGTCTACCTACAGTATCTTCTTTTGCGATACTTATTGCAGTTCCCTGTGAATTGAAGTTGGCAGATAGGTGGGCAGAATTTGTATGCAGGCAGGCTGGCCTTGAACCCAGGGTCTGCCTCTGTGAAGCTGGATGATCTTGGGTGATCCGCTTACCCTCCTGAAGGGCCAGTGTGCATTGCCGTGAGGAAGAAATGAAGGAATGCACGAAGAGTGTGACACAGTGACTGAAAGAATATTATTGCCCTTTCCTTGGTTTTCCATGACTTCTAGACTCGTATCAGTTTTTCATAACGTTAAGAACTTTCTGTCAAAGTCTGGAAGGTAATTCCGGGCATCATTTGGTTGTTCCTGCTTGATTAGATTTGAAGTTATTCTCTAGTGTAATAGATAGCACTTGTTTTAAAAACAAAAAAAAATTAGTTTGGTCCTCTGCCCGATGCTGTGATGTGATGCCTCTGGGTGACAGAACAGGGAGCCCCAGATGGACGCGGGATCGTTTCCATTGTTGCCACCCTTCCAGGAAGATGACTCCTGTGGAGAATTTAAACTCTGGAGCATTGACATGAAAGTGTTGAAATACTTCATTTGCCCTGAGAGCGAGCTTCAGAATTTCAGACTGTTGTATTCTGTATCAGTTTAACAAATCTCTTTATTGACTGCCTGCAGTGTGCTAGAAAGCATGGTTGGTACATTGTGGCTAATGTTTCACTTCCACCTTATGAAAACCTTCCTGAAATAGGCCTTATTTGTGTTGTATGGACGAAATATGAAGGCTCAGAGAAGGACAGTAACTAACCCAAGGCTTTCTAGAAGGTGGTGGAGCTCCTTCACACACATGTGTGCAATTCCAAGGCCCATAATCTTCTCTCTACAAAATTTTGATGGGAGGAAAGAGACTCAGGAAGAGGCCACAGGGATATGGGATGATTAACACTTAATGAGGAGACGGTTATAAGCTTTCTGTTTAGTCCTGACCTCTGCTTTCCACTTCTGTTACCCATTACGTGGTGTTAAAAGTCTTGTTGACACCCCAGCTGTCTTTTTACATTGGTTCTCACGGGACCCTAATGAGTGGATAGGTTAGGTGTTATTACCCTGATTTTATAACTAAGGAAACTGAGGCCATAGAGGTGAAGTGAGTTGCCCAAAGTCACAAGGCTATAGAGTTTCAGAACCAGGCTCAAGCTCAAAATCCAAGGACCTGTCTAGGTAAAGATGACACCCCTGTGTTTGCAGAGTGTAGACCCACCCTGGCCGACACTGGGCACTAGGCTGTGGTTTGTTACTGTAGGGCGATATCGGCCCCTCTCAGAGAGTTCGGGTCTGTAGATTCTCACGTCCTTCTCTTGGCACATTTACACTTGAAACCTGGGTTCAAGGTCAACTGGTAGAGTAAGTACTCAAGCGTAGATATTGCACAATGGAACTCGGTGCTGTTGAGCAAGATGTTCTGTTAACATAGCGATTGCCTTTTTAGGGTCCTCTTTGAGTACTTGGCAAGTGGGTCCTCCATAGCCCATCTGGCACAAACCAAGTTTGGAGCCTTTGCTTTTGCTTAGGAAGGGAAGGAACGAAACAAGCATACAAACTTACCTTCGAAATAGTAGCCAGAGAGGAGGAGGGTTTTTGGTTTGTTTTGTTTTGTTTTGAACTTTACATTTCTCTGGCTCAAGTCCCATCCACCTGTCCATCCTTAGATTTGTCCGTCCATCCACCCATCCTCCTTTCTCACTGTGTGATCTGGGTCTCTGTGTCCTGGTGAAGAAGGCTGTAGAACTGAGAGGAATCTGGGAGGAGGGGAGGGCGCACGCATTAACGAGTACCTGCTATGTTAGTGCTTCAGTGTGTCCTCATTTAGAACCTTTCCGCTGAGGTCTGAGGTGCAGGTTCATGCAGCCGGTGTTCTTCCGCAGGTGGGAAAACACACAGGCCAGCTAGCTTGCCCAAGGCCATCTAGTCAGTCAGTGGTGGTTGTGCACAAGCCTGTCCTTGGGATGTGTTTATACTTTATTGATAGAATTTTGGGCGGAAGCATGTTTCATAATATTGTCAGTCTTTTAACCAACCTAATTTGATTACGGTGATTCACCGATCTGGTGTTCAATGACTTTTTTTCTTTGTTGGTAAATTTTCAATTGGAGCATTTTAAGAATTTTGACATTACCTAGTTGTTTTTTTTTTTTTTTTTTTTCCTGTTAAAGCCATTCAAATAGTAATCTCAGGATTGTTGCCCTGTGCAGCAGCATGCTGGAAAATTGCAAAATGCACTTGTTCTTTTTTTTTTTTTTTTGAAGTTCATTTATTTAGAGAGATTGTACATGTGCACGAGTGGGGGAGGGGCAGAGAGCGAGAGGGGGGGGGGTTGCAGAGAGGGAGGAGAGAGAATCCCAAGCAGGCTTCACACTGTCCTCTGTCCTCGTGGAGCCCAATGTGGGGCTTGAGCTCAGGAACTTTGACATCATGACCTGAGCCCAAATCAGGAGTTGGACACTTAACTGACTGAGCCACCCAGGCGCCCCGCGAAGTGCACTTTCTGAGCATTATGTGTTTATAAAACAGTAGCCCCAGCTGCCGTTTATTGTATTTGTGCTAGGCACTTTGCATAAATGTTTGTATATCTTATTCTCTCTCCAGCCCTTTGGGGGCGGGCGTAGTCTCCTTACTTCAGAAAGGAATTGCCACAGCCGCTAAGTAATGGACCAGGAATTGGTTACAAACCGCACTTGAACTTTTACACTGCCTTGGACTTCCTAAGAAGATGGATTGGTGTTGCAAGTTGGTTGGAATAGCAGAGCCGTCCCACATGTCTTGGGTTTTCTTCCACGCACTTCTTGCTGTGTGTGTGTGAGAATGGGCCCAGGTTGTGTGTGTTTCTGATGCCACGTGACCTCAAGCCTAAGAGCCTCTCTTCAGAGGCCTGTGGAGTAGTCACATCACTTGACGCCTGGTAGCAGATTCTCTGTGGCAACAGCACGTGATTTGGAAAACATTTCTGACTTTACAGTGAGCCTGGAGTGTGGGACTTGATGGGCGTATGTGAGACAAGGAAGGCTAGGTTGGCACCCTCCACCCTCTAGAAAAGACCTTTTGTAACCGTTACACATTATTTTTACTTGGTCGGTTTTGGAGCTTCCTTAAGGGCACGCCTAAAGAAAGAATGACTTGAAAATGTTACCTGCATGTATTATTAACAGAAATAAAAATTATTCTTAAGGAAAAACACTAAGCGTGTAGAAGAAACCTTTTGGCCAAAATCAGTATTTGGCCAAAGCTGAATATCTATGCCTGTGAATGAAGCTCTGTGAAACGAGTTAAGCATGATACGGTATAAAATACAACGTATTCTGTCCATTTTCTAACACTGAATAGTTAGTTCTGTTTTACAAGTTTGAGTTTACAGTGGAAGAACAGTGATTCTCTCAGCATTAGCAACTGCTAGATTGCTCTCGATTCATTGAATACTCACTTTGGTGTGCCTGGGTGGGGCTCAGTCAGGTAGGCGTCTGACTTCAGCTCAGGTCATGATCTCACTAGGCTAGTGAGTTCGAGCCCCGTGTCGGGCTCTGTGCTGATAGGTCGGAGCCTGGAGCCTGCTTTGGATTTCGTGTCTCCCTCTGTCTCTGCCCCTCCCCTGCTGGCGCGCATGCTCGCTCGCTCTCTCTCTCTCAAAAATAAGTGTTAAAAGAAAATTACTTTCTACCAGTGCATCAGTAATATCTCTAACCAGTTGGGCTATAGAAAATTGTAATTCAGGAAAGTTTTCCAGGAACAGGTTTTCTAGAAGGAATTCTATACTTGGATTCTTGGTTTTACGAACCTGACAAATGCTTCAGCTGCTGAAATTGGTTACCATTGTCAAACCATCATTTGACAAACTTTAGTTCAAATGTTTAGTGTCCCTAGACACTTAAAACTAGAAGGAGCTGCACTGAAGTATTCTTATTTAAAGTCTGTTGTTCATGCGGTGCCTGGGTGGCTCAGTCAGTTATAATCAGTCCTCTCCGGTTATAATCTCAGGGTTTGTGAGTTCGAGCCCCGTGTCAGGCTCTGTGCTGACAGCTTGGAGTCTGGAGCCTGCTTGGAATTCTGTGTCTCCTTCTCTCTCTGTCCCTCCCCCGCTCACACTCTGTCTCTCTCAAAAAAATAAACATTAAAAAATTAAAAAAAATCTGTTGTTTTGACATTTGATTAGTGAAAACAATGTGTTTGTGGTACCTCATTCTTTCCACATTTCTGCACATACTTCTGTCTGAATTCAGGACGACACATCTTAGCTGTAATACATGAATTTGGCCATTTGTCCGTCTTGTAAAATCTGAAGGTGGCCTTCAGAGTCTTGGTAAAATTTGGAGTATTATTCTCCTGCTTTTAATTCTTTTCTAATAAGACGTGAATAATTTACAAATCGAATTTCTCCTTGAAAGAAATGTGGCCTAAATGGAATAAGATACGTGCAGGTTTTAAGTTATTCTGTGCGGTGTTTACTTAATGTGATAAAAGATCATTAACAAAAAGTTAATCAAAATTTTTATATAATTTGATATCTATACTTCTTCTGTCATTTAAAATTTCATTTATTTTTTTTAGAGAGGGAGAAGGGCACACACAAGCAGGGGAGAGGGGCATGGGGTGGGAGTGGGGAGAGAATCGTAAGCAGGCTCCATGATCAGGGCGGAGCCCGACATGGGACTCGATCTCATGACCCCGGGTCATGACCTGAGCTGAAACCAAGAGTTGGACACTCAGCCGACTGAGCCGCCCAGGCACCGCTATCATTGATGTTTTTATGAACATTTGTTGTCTCTAGAAAGGTAAAATGTTCTTCCTGAAGGTACCTAGCCAGTGCATATTCTTAATGGTCATATTAACTGTCTGCTTACTTCTCTACTAATTTAACCGTTTGAAAACTCTTGTTTTTGCACACAGCATTACATGCTTTCACACTTACTAATTGTAGCATTTTACTCTTAAGTACACATTTCTGCTTTGACTGGCCAATAGAATTTATGCATAAAAAGCATATAAGGAGATTTGCACTTTGAACTATGCAGAAAATGCTCATGCAAGTACTCCTTATTTTAACAGCATTCCTTGTGTTGGTGCTGTTGCTTTGCTAGTATGATGGTGACCTCTGTAGTCATGTGATCATCGAGCACATACCTGTTCGGTTGGCATCCAGTTAGGCTTCATGATGGCATAGCCGAATGTGGGTGCATCCCGATTGCTTATCGCCTAGGAGCCTCGGTTTCCTCATCTGTACAATGGGAAACGATAGCATGTACCTCCTAGGACTCTGAGGATAAAATGAGAATGTGCTTGTGAAGTTCATAGAAACTCAGGATGTCCCTCTGTTGGGAGAGCTAGGAAAAAAGATTTGCTGGAACTAAGACGACCACTCAGCTTTATATAAATAGGACCTCTCTGCAGCACCATCCAGTCTCTGGCATATTTTTTTCCTGGCCAGCCTCCCCCACAACGGTAACACTCCCTTGGTACCACCGGGAAGGAGAGTGCCATCTTCCTCTTGGATTTTTGGAAGTAAGTAGTGGTAGGGTGACGTAGGTGTAGTTTAGTTGTCTGACAGCCCACAAGAAGGGTTCTGTGCCTTTTATTTATTTTCTAATATACACCTCAAAAACTGCCTTCTTTTTTGTTCCTTGGAAATACACCAGCCCTATAGTATCCGATATACTCACCAGGTATTGGGCGCTTTGGGAGAGCCAGACACTATGCTAACACTTTATATAGTCATGTTCGTATTTGATCTCAGCAAACCCAGTATTCCCACTTTTGCAGACGAAGACATTGAGCCACAGAGAAATTTCTGCAACTGACCCAAGAGCATACAGGTGGCAGTGTCAGAGCAAAGGATCGAAGCAAGTCCGTCTGGTTCCCGCATGTTCCAACCATTACCTTAGAAAAGTGTTACTTTTAGTTATCTGACAGCACAGGATTGATGAAAAATTGCTGATACACCATCGTTACCCAGATAATGTGTCCTCTTTCCTCTGCATCATTCCCATATGAGTTCAGGGCAGGGTTGCAGTACAACCTCAAAAAAAAGAGGAAGGAGAGAAAAGCCGAGTATCGTGTGCATGGATGCATGACTAGTCTGGCAGTGAGTTCCTTACCAGCACCTAACATAGTCGCCTCCTGTGCATCGGGATCCCCCCTCCACTCCCCTCTCCCTTTGTGACATTTCGCCTCACCCGCTGCACGTTAGTGCAGCTGGGGTCGATTTTGTAGGACTCCGTGGGGCTTGGCACTGTGAGGGGGAGGTGGCTTCATGGCAGGTGTTGCAGTAGCTCTGAAAGAAGGAACTGGACTCCACAGTTCCTGTCAGAAGTAGACTCAGCAGAACACGCTGTTGGGAGGGCTCCCCTGCCCTGCCCTGCCCTGCCCTGCCAGCTGCAGTGCGGAGCCGGGGCCCAGGTAGCATGGGCCTGCGATATTCGTGGTGCCTGGGCAGCCGTCCGTGAGTATCCGCTTCCCACCGCGGCATCGTTGGTCTTCAGTGTGGATTCTCTGACATTTGATCTGGCTCTCGCTGATCTCAAGAAGACGCCTCTTTGAACTTCCCCCCCTGAATGACTAGCATTGTTAGTACCGGGAAAATGGTTTTTGCCTGCGCTTGGTTTCGACAGGATTTTACATGTATGTTAGCATCAACCCCGACCTTGTGCTTGGGCCGCATCATGCTGGACCAGGTGAGGGGGCAGAGGCTGGCTGGCTGTGGTTGATGGGTGCGTAGCGGCGGGAATGCTGGAATTAGCTGAAATACTGTCTGTGCGTGTTGAATTTTGTTGTTGCGCTTGCAGAAACCTGGAATTTGGGGGCCAGCCATGGATACTCAATTTGGATTCTGTCACCCCATCTCTGAGGAATGGCTTCTTGGTTTACGGTTTTCTGCAGTTGTCAACTTGCTTGGATCCTATAAAATTTATAACAAAATCTAATATGCTTTGATGAGCTTCTGATAAATATAACAGGCTGAACAGTTTCTGTAATTTGAACGTGGTCATAGTTTGACACTTAGAAGGTCCGTATCCCTGTGCACAGTGGCAGGAGGTGCAGAGTTTTGGAATTAGGTCCGGGTGCAGATTCTGGCCTTTTTACTCATTGGCTGTGTACTTGACACATTGCTGCTTCAGCCTGTGTTCTCATGTGACGTGTGGAGATACACTGATCCCTGCCTCAAAGTTGTTCCAAGGATTAAAGGTAAATAATACTGATCTGGTATCAAACTAATAGTTAATGTTATTAGTTTCCTTCTTTTGTGTTTTCATCTTTGCTTTCTTCCTTCTCACATTTTCTCATCCAACTCAGAGTAAATCCCAGTTGGTGCCATGGTCCACAAAGCCCCATGAGATCTGAACCCTGTACAACTCTGAGACCTCATTCCCATTGCTTTCTCTGCACGGGCCAGCTGGTTGCTGCCTCGGGCTCCCTGCGCTCGGCTGTCCCCTCTGCCTACTACATGTTGTCCCAGGAACTCTATATGCTGGCTCTTTCATAGGATTGACATCTGTTGTCCTGTGTCTCCTCTTTCTGGTCCTCCTCCGCTCACTCTCTGTCTCAAAAATGAATACGCAGTAAAAAAGAGTCACTCTCTTTCTCCCTCTCTCTCTCTCTCAGATAAGAGAGAGTGTGAGCAGGGGAGGGGCAGAGAGAGAGGAAGACACAGAACCCAAAGCAGGCTCTAGGCTCTGAGCCGTCAGCACAGAGCCTGAGTGGGGCTTGAACCCATGAACCGTGAGATCATGACCTGAGCCGAAGTCAGACGCTTCACCAACTGAGCCACCCAGGCGTCCCCGGATGCTTTTAATTTTATAAAAATAATAATAATGAACACCAGTTAGGATTGAACTTTTAAAATACTCTTGAATATTGTGGAGTTAGTGTTCCGCTTTGCCCAGGCCTATGTGGAATATACCTCGGGAGAAAGGGACACTCGCTCAGTGCATCTGTAGCTGGTTCCACGTTCCATGTCCCCGTCTGTGCCGTGACTTTTCTCTCTCTGGCTTGTCTGACTCGCCAGGGTCTGTAGATGGTGGGAATATAAAACGTGGTTCCTGGCAGTCCGCAGGGATCTCTCTTGTAACCCACTGCTGTTCAGGGTGAGGCAGGCCTGGCTCAGAGCTGATTGGCCCGTTCTTTGTCACCCACTAGTCTGTGATGAGTTCAAGTATGGAGTGGAGAGAGTGTATTTAAGAACTTTTATGGTAATTTGACAGAGTCATTTTGTATCTATTGAATCTAATAAGAGCTCTGAGCTTCAGTTTTGCATCTTGTAAATTTCACTTTTTTTCTAGTAATTCATTTTTAGAATTTTTGCTTCTGTAACAAATTGGAAATTTTAAAAAAAAATCTGGTCCTTGTTAGTTTGAGAAGCTGTCCTTCAACCCATCTAACAACTTACTGCACAGTGCTGTGCACAGGGAGAGCAGATAGATGTATGTTTCTGCACAGTGTTCAGCACATTAGAGAACAGAGACCTGAAAAAAGTCACATCTAGTCTGTGAAAGAAACCTTGTCTGTTTATTTTGACACATGTTATTTGTCTAACTGCTTCCAAATAAGATTAATCCATTTCAACAATGAATTACGAAAAATGCTGAATCAGGGCAATGCATCATGTAAAAATACACAAGCTCATTGGAAGCTTACTGGACTTGTTAAGTATTAGTTCTTTTCTTAAATGTTAATGAAAGTAACCTTATATAAAGCTAAGGGAACTTCATGTCTGAAGAGTCCTGCCCAGACTAATGAGTAAGAACGTTTTCTCTTTTTCCTGAGCTGGAAAAAACTAGTGTACACAGTGATGATTTCATTGTGATTCAAGTTACCCATGTTTATAAGTAGAACAACTCACTTTGTCTATAGAATTATGGCAACTTTGCCATTGGAAGCTTGTTAATTAGCTTGTTTTAATGGTCACCCTTACACTAGAGTTACAGATTCATGTTTGGGTCTTAATCTTTCGGTTATATTGAGTTTCAAATGCTTTTCAGAAAGAAGACTGGAAGAAATAGACTGCTTTCCTTGCCCTCTGTTGTGATTAGATTATTTAAATGGGTAAACATCTAGGGTTGCTGTTTGATTTTGTTCTGTGTGTTTGCTTCATGAGAAAGCTAAAGAAACTGAACATTTTAAAGACGTATTCTTTCTCTCCGAGTGGTTGGACACTGGACTTTTCTTCTGGTCTGTTTTTTATCATCAGTTTCAAATTATTTTATCCAGTTCTGTTATTCTTTCCAAGTTTCAGATTATTTTGTAAACGTTTCTCTTTCCCCAGCCCGGAATTTGGTTTTAGTCACAGTGATAACGGTCTCCCTCTCGAGAGAATCCTCACGTGCCTGTGTGTCTCTTTTCACTAAGTACACTTTGTATGAGGAGGCTAGTAAGTAGTTATGAAGCCAGTAACTGTCATGGAATAGACAAACAATCCTGTGTTCTGCGAGAGAGCAACCCAGCTTTATAGAAATAGAAATCTAAGTAATCCTTTTTTTTTTTATTAAAAAAAAAAAAAATATTTTTTTAGTATTTATTTATTTATTTTTGAGAGAGAGGGAGACAGAGGATCTGCAGTGGGCTCCGTGCTGTCAGCAGAGAGTCTGATGCGGAGCTTGAACTCAGGACCTATGAGATGGCCTCAGCCAAAGTTAGACACTCAACCGGCTGAGCCACCCAGGGGCCTCACAAGTAATACTTAAATAGCAATCTCTTTGTCATCTCTTAGGTGACCTCAGTCATCTGGGGAGGGAGAGGGTAGAAAAAAGAGAAAGTGCATTGCTGAGTGAGTTGGGATTGGTCAGTCTGGGTTTCTTAGATGAGGATCCATTTGAAGTGCCTGGTGTTGGTCTGGGGATGAATTTAGTATTCCTGTGTCAGAGTCCAGACTCAGGCTTATTTCTCTGTGTTCCCTTGCCTGAGCTCTCAGGGACACTTGCACTGTGCGGTCTCTGTCCTCGGACTTAGGCCAGAAGCAAGAATGGTAATGAAGAGGGAGAGTTAGCATTTATTTTTTTTAACCGTTAAGTTAGACATAATATTCATAATGCCACCACCAATAAGACAGATTTATTTCATTATCAGATATTACCTCCCACATTGCATTGTTGTTTTAAACAATTGCAGTGGATTTTCTGTTTTGTGTTCTGGTATTTTTACTTTTTCCTACTCTTATCTATTTCTGTGGTCTTTATAATTATTTTTGGGGCCCTCTGAAATACTCTGTCTTGAGTATTTAACCCATTTACCTAGTGTTGAATGTTGGTTTTAACATTTAAAAAATCCGAAGCTAAGTAATGAATGTGGCAAAGGACCTCGTTTTTACCTATTAGTTCTTCTGTTAACTTATTTCTGTAAGGTAAATGACGAGGAATGCTATAATTAGGTCAAAGGATACAGTACTTACAGCTTCAGTGTTTATCGCAGTCTTGCCAGCCTTAACTTACTCTTTTTAAAATGAACTTGCATCTGTAGGTTACTTTAATGTGGTATTTTGCAGCTTTGGCTGTACGTCAGGATTCTGATTATATATTAGAATCTCCTGGAGAGCTTTAAAAACTACTGACGCCTGAGGGCCACCTCTAGAGACTTCTGTTTAATTGGTGTTAAGCGTGATCTGGAAATCAGGATTTTAAAAAAGCTCCTCCAGGTAACTGTAAGATGCAGTTGAGATTAAGAACTTTGCCTTAGTGGGAAAATTAGACTTCACATTACACCTGAAAATTAATTCCTGAGAGTTATTTGAATCAGGTTGGTGCCTTAAATCTGATTAAGTAAGGGGTATCAACAACCAAGGTTGACCACATCAGTAAATATTTAGATGTCCGTCTAGTAGAAATTTGACGTAACTTTAGGGGCGCCTGGGTGGCTCGGTTGGTTAAGCGTCCGACTTTGGCTCAGGTCATGATTACACGGTTTGTGGGTTCGAGCCCCATGTTGTGCTCTGGGCTGACAGCTCAGAGCCTGGAGCCTGCTTCGGATTCTGTGTCTTCCTTGCTCTCTGCCCCTCCCCCTGCTCACGCCCTTTCTCTCTGTCTCTCAAAAATGAATAAACGTTAAAAAAATTTTTTTTAAGTAGAAGAAAACTTTGACTTAACTTTAATTGTTACTTATTCTGTGAATGTTGGTATGTTAGATGCTTTTGCAGATGTGATTAGCAACGTGGTAAGATATCAAAAATTATTTTTTTAAGATCCTGGAAGTAGTACAGTAATGCGAGGCTAGAAAATGCAGAACGTCGGCTGTTGGAGGATCAAGGTGTTCCAGAAGTCATGGAGCCCTGGAGTTAGAACCCAGGTAGCCTCTCTGAGTGTAGAGAGAAAAATGACCATGGAAGCCGTGGGCCATGAATCTCAGGCCCCTAACACATGTGTACGCCCCCAAAACGTAACCCTCCAAAGAGGGCATGTTAGAAATACCTCGTGTGTTTCACGGGTCTGCATTCTCTAGGGCGAAACAGTCAGCAGAGGCGGTTTTGTCTGGTGGTTAGAACACCAGCCCTGGGTCTGGCCCTGTGACTCACTAGCTGCGAGGCAGGTCATTGAATTTCTCACACCTTCGGTTTCCTCATCTGCAAATTGGGGTGATAGCTTCCTTCACAGCATAGTTGGAAGAATAAATGAGGCGATGTGACGTAAATAAAACACATAGTTCAGTGTTTCGTACATTGTTAAACCGTTAACAAACGCAGCTGTAAAAGGAAGTGACTAGGGTGTGTACCCCTCCTTTGTGGAAGGAAATAGAAACTATTATTAACTAATGTAACACGAAGTGTATCTCTGATCCTTAGAACAACTCTGTAAGAAAGCTGATATTATTGTCACTTTTTTGTAAACAGATGAAAAAGCTTTGGCTCCGAGAAGCTTAAATAATCTGTCTTGGACCAGACAATGATAAAAAGGAGTTTCTAAATTTTTTTTTTAATTTTTTTTTTAAACGTTTATTTTTGAGACAGAGAGAGACAGAGCATGAACAGGGGAGAGGCAGAGAGAGAGAGGGAAACACAGAATCTGAAACAGGCTGCAGGCTCCGAGCTGTCAGCACAGAGCCCAACGTGGGGCTCGAACTCACGGACCGTGAGATCGTGACCTGAGCCGAAGTCCGCGGCCTAACCGACTGAGCCACCCAGGCGCCCCTCTAATTTTTTTTTTAAATGTTTATTTATTTTTGAGACAGAGTGAGAGACCGAGTACAAGCAGGGGAGAGGCAGAGAGAGAGAGGCAGACACAGAATCTGAAGCAGACTCTAGGGTCTGAGCTGTCAGCCAGAGTCTGATGCGGGGCTCAAACTCACGAACGGTGAGATCATGACCTGAGCCGAAGTCTGACACTTAACTGGCCAAACCACCCAGGTGCCCCAGGGGGCTTCTAGTCAGACCTTAGCGCCCTGCTTTTTCATATGCTCTTGTGATCTCGCCTCCAGGGAAACCTAAATTCAATGCAGTTTGATGAATTTGTGGTGATTCGTTATGGCATGCAGAACAGTTTTTCCCCTTAGGGAATGGTAGGTGCCAATTAGTATCAGTTTTGTGACAAATGTGGTGAACAATTTAGTGTGTCCTTTTTTAAAAGGAGATTGAGAGGCTCGGTTGTCACAGTTGACATGTCTTTCATCTGAGAGGAATGTGCTCGCTTCGAAGATCGCTGGGCGGCGAGCCCCTGGGCCGGACCGTTCCCCTGCACCTTGCGTGCTGCTCGCCGGGCACCCGAGCTGCATGTGCTGTTGAGTAACTTGGCAGAACTCTCTACCACCGGAGGAATGCCCGTGTGGTGGACGGCACTGGGCCCGGAATGGACGTTCTTTGGATTTGTCGAAGACCTTCTTCCCCTCCAGGCCTCTCCTCTGCCTTCCAGTGACCCTCCGTGTGTCGTGCTGTGGCATCTGGCGACGGCTTCCCGTCAAGAGCGACCCCTTGCACCAGAGCGGCGCGGCATCAGATCGCGGGAGAGCACAGGCTCTGGGTCTGTCCACCTGGGATTCGCATCCGTTCCTCCAGCCTTTGTAGGGAGTGCTGCGTCAGGAGAGCACCGCCTGTGTGCCGGGCACTATTAGAGAGTTTGCTTCCTGCCCCCCCTTTCACTGCTGCAGCCCCCGTGCGGAAGGCCCGTTAGGGGCTTCTTCCAGAGTGTGGCGCTCGCTCAGAGAGGCCAGGTCTGTTGCCCAGGCTCTCCCTTCTCCAAGTGGCCGCGTGTGTCGTTGGAAGCCAGGTGCGTCGAACTGCTGACGGACGTGGTGTGGCTCGCGAGAGCGAGCTGGTATTTCTGAGTCTCCACATCCTCTCCTCTGAACTGGGAGTCGCGCTTCGTGGAAGGATTCACACGAGGATTAAACAGTACACGCACCTGCCCATTTCTCAGTAGATACCCAAATAATATTCGTTTCCTCCCTGCCTTAACTAAGAATTGCTGCCCCTGCCTTTTTGTAGGTTAATGTTTTAAATCAGCCTCTTATTTTGAAAACTCTTGAACCATAGAAAAGATGGCAAGAGCGGAACAATGAGCTCCTGTATGCTGTTCACCTAAACGCACATTTGTGATGCTTGCTTTATCGGTGGTTGTACTTGTATATATACGATCTTGCTGAACTCTTGAGAATGAGTTGCAGACCGGTCCCACTATTCCTAAGTATTTAAGCATATTTTTTTTATTTTTATTTTTTTACATTTATTTATTTTTGAGAAACAGTGAGACATAGCGTGAGCGGGGGGAGGGGCAGAGAGAGAAGGAGACACAGAATCCGAAGCAGGATCCAGGCTCCAAGCTGTCAGCACAGAGAGCGATGCAGTGCTCGAACCCAAAAACCAGAAGATCATGACCTGAGCCGAAGTCAGATGCCCAACCGACTGAGCCACCCAGGCGCCCTCATCATATTCTTAAAACAGTGCACTTATCATTAATAGAACATTAATACGATCTCGTATGGGCTTTAGGTTCCCTTTTCGCCAGCTGCCCAGTAGTATCCTCATAGCATTGGTCTCCCCCTGACCTTGGACATGCGCTGGGGCTAGTTCCTTGCCAAGTTCACCTTCTAAGCCATTTCTGCCGCTACATGGGCTTTACCGGAGTTGCTTCTTTAGGGGGTCTCACCCTTCACAGAGAGCGAGTTCTCCGTGATCTCAAACCGTTGGTAAGCATCGTGAGCAAAACAGAGGAATATTGGTACTCTCCCGCCCTGGAGTGAAATCCCCGCGTCTGTTTGAGTACCTGCAGTGTGTCAAGAGAGTGAGCAGGGTAGCAAGGCCCCGCCAGCCAGGAGCAGTGTGGTCCTTGTCCTCGGCCGGATGACAGATGAGTAAAGAGAGCATGGCGGTGCAGCGCCCCGGGGCTTTCGGTGCCTGGTGAGAGACTGCCCTGGGGGGTCGTACTAGAAACTCAGGGTGAAATGCGGGGTGCCTGGGAGTGGCTGGGAGCAGTATAAATTGCCTCATGAGAGGATGATTGAAAGTTTCAAGGTCACCGTGGTGTTGGCCTCTCTGTCTTGAAGGCTGTTCTGGGGTCTGGCTGAATGTGACAGTCTAAGAAATTTTTAAGAGACCTCAATACTGTCTGGTGGAGTAGGAATGAAGCGTCTCCATGCTGCGTAATTGCCACCATTAGTAGTGACAGTACCCCTTTCTTCAGAGGGGTGGTGTCCTCCCTGGGAGGAGAAAGGACCTGGGGGAGAGACTGCCACCCACAGCATTGACCCGTCCTCGTCTGTACAACGCTCATTTGGAAGCAACAACAACAAAACATCCCAGCTGAGGCTGTGGTGCCTATTAATTCCCCAGTAGAAACAACCAGAATTGCAAGTAAACTTGTGGGTGTGCTTTTCTGTCTTGCCAGACTTGATTTGGTTGCAGTAAAATCTTTGTGTTACTTTTCTAAGGTAAACTTTAGATACTCAGGCATAGTCCCCTCTGTGGAAGAACTACAAAGCCGAGGGACAACGTAATTACGAACTGTGACCCAGAGAGGGCTTTTAATCAAGAGAGAAGGCTGGGCAGCTGATCTCCAAGTCCATAGGAGACTAAACAAGGAAAATGGCTGTGAAATGGGAAATGTGGTAGTTTTACATAAAGGAATTCTGTACTTTGGGGATTATAGAACATTTAGCTATGCCCCGTGTTCTCACTGGGGAGGTGGGGAGAAGGGGAAGGTAGATGGAGAGAGAGCAGGGCTTTGACTTTCCTTCCCTGGACTGGCCCCATCACCAGCCAGCAATTCTTTCTCTGCAGATGGTCTTATTTGACGATTTTCAGCTACTTAAAAGTTTGAACACCGTGTGTTAGCTATTTTTGTTGAAGTATACCAAGCCACAGCCACAATCTGCCGAGGCGCCTTGCAGCTCAGTCCTTGGCCTTGGAGCTGCTGTCTTCACGTGCACCTGCTGCCCATTCGCTTCAGGGGCACGGGTGACAGGCGGAAGTTATCATTCATCAGAGCATGCTGTGGAAACTGATGAGGTTTGAACAGGTCACTTGACCATTTCGCTACCACTGCCATATGCAAAAGGGCGTTTGGCTATATTTATACCCTGTGTTAATCTCTTTTTTTTTTTTTTTTTTTTTTTAACTTTTAACATTTATTTATTTTTGAGAGGGGGGAGGGGCAGAGAGAGGGAGACACAGAATCTGAAGCAGGCTCCAGGCTCTGAGCTGTCAGCACAGAGCCTGATGCGGGGCTCGAACTCACGGGCTGTGAGATCATGACCTGAGCTGAAGTCAGACGCTCAACTGACTGAGTCCCAGGCGCCCCTGTTAATAATCTCTTTTAAGGTGTACATTGTTCTGGCTGTGAAATCGGATACATTCTGATCAACACTGCTACAATGTCATAATTCACTCAAGTTTTTTCCTTCCTAGTGATGCATAAAGTAACGACACTTTTACAAGAAGTAGCATTGTAATTTTGATGAAACATGGTATGTTTAGTGCATGAGATGCCACACTTGCAAGTGTAAAACTCCTAGTTCTTTCTTGCTTTTTCGCTTCCGTGGAAGGGACCATACCTCCAGTGAGCCAGACTGTGGCTGTGTAGGAGCGCTCCATGGTTGACTGTAGTCCGTGTGTTTGCACGTGTCCTGGAGAAGAGCTGCCATATTTATCTGGTGGCCCTGGCATCCAGTGGGATGCCTGCTGCTTAGTGGGTGTTGAGCAAATGTTTCCTTGAATGGTCTTTGAGAATTCCATTGTGAAGCAAGACCATAAAAAGTTCTAGCTGGGAGTACTTAGAAAAAAGAGGGTAACTTAATTCAAGAGAAAATAATAAGTTGTGCCAGAAAGGGAGAGTTCTCTTAGGTCGTTACGTGAAGCAGCCATTATCGGCACTTCTAGATGTGTAATGATGTAGACACTGAACGGGGGTGTGACCGACGTTAGAGCAGTTAGGAGGAGGAGGGGGCCGGCTGCGTTCAAGTGTTAGGGAGGCGGCACGTGGCGAGCTAAATAGCCCCCTTCAGTGCTGGGGAGTCTGTTTGTGATGCCTCATCCGTCCTGGATCCCTCATCACTCTTCTGCGTACGTGGCTGTCTGTTTTGTCATCCTGTTGTTGGAAGAGCGTGGATTTTCTGTAACATAGCCCCAGAATGTTAGGCCAGATTTACGTGTGTTAGTAAGCCAGTGCCTTAACATGGACACGTTGCAGCTGTCATGCCAGCGAAGCTCGTGTCGCAGAGCGGAACGAGACAGTTGTCATTCTGGCGTTCACAGCTGAGCAGCCTTGGTCGTGAAGTTGTGTGGCTTTCTGCTTTATATCCACACGGTGCACGTGGGGTGCTGCTCCATAGAATGCTTAAGAGGAGAAGGGAAAGCCTAGGCGATGGGGGCATACACCGTGCCTGCTTCCCTCCCAGCAGACAGGCGATAATGGGAAGTCACAGCAAAACTTTGGGGCAGGAGGAGACCTCACTGTTGCCTTAAGATGATCCTGTTGGGTAGATTTGGGGAGCGGTGGCGGGTGTAGGGCAGCTGGCCTGTAACAAGAGTGACTGCAAGAGTCCAGGTGACTCAGGGCCCGTAGGAAGTGAAGTAAGGCGCCGAATGGGAAAGCCAGAACCAGCAGGATGTTCTGAAGAAGGTAAGTGGTGTTACTAGGGATGACCACTGTTAATTCATGGAAATCAGTCGGGTTGCTGCCGCCTTGGGGGGTGGGGGAACATGAAACTGAGTTTTGACGTCGGAGAATGCCCACCGCACATTCTGGTGAAGACATGGAAGTCGGTGGAAGTGTGGGACAGGAACGCGGACTTTGCAGCTGGAGAGAGATTTGGGAGGTGGGGTGGGACTGTGGGAAAGGAGGAAAGGAAGTGGGAGAGGGTAGGAAGCTGATGTGTGCTGTGCTCACATCCACCATGTGAGGAGGAGGAGAGAGAGCCAGAGAAAACCGGAGGAAAATAGGATGGTTCTTTATGAACGTCCAGAGAGAATAAAGTTCAGAAGAATCCAGTTGCTATTTTAAAAGTCTGCAAAACTTGAGGGTGACGAGGACAAAGAAAAGCCACCGGATTTGGTATTTTCTTATCAGTGGACACCCGTGACCGTGATGTTTTAGTGGCCAGTGGAGTGAGGGGGAGCCAAATTGCAGAGCCTTGAAACGTTTGGGTGACTGGTGCCGAGGCGGGAGGGGACAAAGTGTAGAGGACAAAGTGGGTCAGTGGGTTGACAGCATTGTTTCTCAAAGTCAGCACGACTGCCAGTCTGGGCCTGGTCATCCCTCGTGGGGAGCTGTCCTGTGCATTGCAGAAACTCCACCCACCCACCCACCCAAGGTGTGACCACCAGAAAATGTCTCCGCTGTCACATGCCCCCCAGGCGCCAGATTCCTCGGTGAGATCTGGTCTCCAGGGCGGAGTGCAGATTTATGCTGCTGCTTCTTGACCCAGCAGGGCCCCAGTAATCCCTTCTGCTGCACCGCCCCTCTGTCTCCTGCTGGTGGTTTAACCGCACTGGTAGGCAGGCGGGAAGGAGCTGGTCCAGAAGTGGGTGGAAAACAGCAGGCAGCCGGGGGAGCATTACCCCGTCAGGTACCGAGGGAGGGCAGGCGGAACAGAGCAAACACACTGTTGGGAAGGGGTGTCTTTGACGCTGGGGGGTGGTGGGCAGAGCCATCTGTTGGTGGATTAAGATGGTTTTAGCTCCCGTTAGGTGGTCTCAAGCTTCTAAGACGGGCAGAAAGGTCACCCAAGAGTGAAGTAGACAAGGTTAAGGCTGGGCCTTTGACGAAATTATAGAAAGTTTCACTAACACACAAGTGAGTAAAAGCATTAACAGACCAGCAACGAGTCCTGGCTCAATAGGGGACTTGAAAAAATATGTTAAAAACATGAATTAAAATCTCGGGGAAGACAACCTAAAACCCAGCCACTGTGACACTATTTTTATTTGTGCATTTTACTGCCTAGACTTACAGTTTTATGCTTTTTATTTTGCTTATTTCACTGAATGTTGTAGATTTCAGTGTTACTGAACTATTATTTCAGTTATTTGTGATGGCTACGTAATAGTCCAGAGATCAGTTTATCAAATAGGCCTCTCATTACTGACCAGGGGTTGTCCAGTTTTTAATACTATTATACCTAAAGTTGCAGTAAACGTTCTTATGCCTGGAGTTTTGCCACATTTTATTAGTGGGTTCAGTAAAAATTTTATATGATGCTGAACACAGAGCACAAAATGTATTGGCTTAAAATGCCGCCTCACTGGGGTGTTCCTATCCCACCACACTGCTTTATTTTTCTCCAAAGCACTTGCTGTCTTCCAGAATACCAGTTGTTTTATTTAATCTGGCCGTCCTCGTCTCCCTTGCTAAGTATAGAAGTTCCAGCAGGGTAAGGATTTTGGTTTGTATCACCAGCACCTGGAATGCTTCCTGGCACACAGATACTTGCTGAACGGTGGGCTTGACCCAGACCTGCAGGCACGATGGGTTTGGAAGGGTGTCAGCACCAGGTGTTCCCAGAAGTCAGTGGGAGAATAAATGCATTGACTGGTCTTTGGTATCTAGACAGACTAGGAAGCAACACAAATTCACAGGGACAGTGAGTCGGGAGACGGAAGGGTTCTTGGCACCTGGGGGGGGACTGTGGCAACAGAAGCACCTTCCTCTGGAAGGAGAGCCTGGGAATGGCAGAAGGTAAATAGTCTGTGGTTACAGATGGCAGTTTCTCAAGGTTTAGACAGTAGAAAGGAAGCAGTTCGAGAGTTAATAGTGGCAAGGTTGGTGGAGAATTCCATTTTGCTGGGAATGGAGTACGTCACTTTTTAGTTGCCCCTGCCTCGGCAGACAGTCCTCTCTTCTTAGTGGATTATACTTGGTTCACGCTGGGATGGGGTCTGTAAACCAGGTTTTGTTTTCAGAGGTCTTTTCTTAGTGGAGTATGGCTGTAGGAGGTAATCTGAGTAATCAGCTATGCTACCGATTCTGTCAGACAGTTAACCAGAGTTAGTGACAATGGCAACCCAAATTGAGCTTCAAAACTCCGTTTACAGAGAAGTCACGCCCCTTTATTTGGTATAGCTGATTGGTCACTTAGTCGAGTCATTCAGTTGAACCTTTCAGTGACTATCTTATAAGTGGAATTGACCCTGGAACAGTCCATTGTTGGCGCAGGGGTGCGAACCCTCTGTGCAATCAAAAGTCGAATGTAAGTATAGACTCCCCAAAAACCTAATAGCCTACTGTTGCTCGGAAGCCTTACCAATAACATAAACAGCCAGTTAATGTAAACTTTGTATGCTACATGCATTACGCACTGTAATCTTCTAGTAAAGGAGCCCAGAGAAAAGAAGATGTTACCGAGAAAGTCATTAAGGAAGAGAAGATACGTTTATAGAACCGTACTGTATTTCTGGGGAGAAAAATCTGTGTGTAAGTGGACCCGTGCAGTTCAAACCCCCGTTGCCCAAGAAGAGTCAACTGTACTTTTCTTTTTGAGGTCACTTCATTCAGAGTAGAACGACCTGGTAAGCACATAAGGATTTAGCCGAGTGTATACCAAGTTCATTTTAAGCAACTGCTGGGGTGTCGCTCATGAGTATGGACATTACAGTGGTTTTCTTTTGGAACAGCCTTCATTGTTACTCAGCCAGCATACAATTATTCACTTCTGGGCTTTCTTATATAACCTATTGTTAGTTTCAAATTCCAGTTATTATCTGGTGAGTTGTTAATGACAGACAGGTGTGATTTAGTAAATAAAACACTGCAGAGAGGGAGTCGTGTGTCATCCCTCCCATTTGTCCGTGGGTGGCATGTCTGTTTCTTCTTCATGCTTCATTCTTAATTCTTCATTTTAAAACAATGATCTCAAACGTAGCCTTCCTCCTTCTTCCAGAATCTCTGGGGTACTTTACCAATCTCCTGGTTCATAAAGAGAATTTATGTTTTTTGAGGCCTTTCCCAGAAATGCTTTTTTTACACACCTGTGCCTTTGTCGGCCTTATTTCATTTATAACGATACTAGTTGAGCAAGGTTGTTTGTTTTCCAAATGAAAAAAATTTGAACTTGGAGTTCTTAGAACCAAGTGGTTTCCTAATTGTATTGACAAGAATAGCGTATATGGCATCCAGTCGTGGTCTGTATGGTTGACTTTGAGAGTTGTCAACAAAAGTTGGAGTGCCCTTGCGTGGGTTGTACTGATTACTTCTTCCCTTCCCAGTATAGTCACTGCAGTTAATGTGTGATGTAACCCAATTTGAGAGAAATGCGTAATAAGCCGTGCTTCTAGTGAAAACCAGGCTAAGACCATCCTCCTCACATTTCCTCATTAAGTTGGTTGTTAGCATAATATTAACTATTTTAAGCTCCCAGACCTCTCTTTATCTTGATCAAAACATCATTGTTTAGGAGGAATCCTGCAGTTATCATTTAATCCATTTGTGACCTCTTCTGAGGGGGATGGAGCAGTTAGTTAGGGCCATGCCTGAATCCCTGGGGAAGTGCCCAAACCAGACTTCTGCTGCAGGTCCCCCAGAGCAGCCGGGTAAGAGCAGAGGGCTGGTGCTGAGCCGCCGGGAGCAGAACGTACGTGTGTTAACCAGCAGTTGCCTGTTTCCAGGGAGAACGCCAGAGAACCAGACTCCTGGAGCCGTCTATCCTATGAGATACCTTACGGAGACTGTTCTGTGAGGCACCATCGAGAGCTGGACGTCTATACGTTAACCTCTGAGTCCGAAGCGCATCATGAACCCCCATTTCCTGGAGACCATTGCACTGGACACATATTTAAACTTAGGAACATCCAACAGCAGCTAATGGTAAGGAAGAAAATGTCCATTTTCAGGCTTTTGTGCCCTCACTCTTTCCCCCAGTGAACCTTGCTATAATTGGAGCCTAAAAATGCTGTCCTCGCAGATTGTGAAACACCCTTAGGGCAGTTTTAGTGGTGTTGGATGTTACACTTACAGATAGGGGGCGGCAGCAGGGGGCCGCGGGCAGTTTTCTTTCTTTTTTTTTGCCATGTTTTTGAAATAATGAAAGATACACGTACACACTGCAGATGCAGAAACATACGCAACAACTAGAACTCCGTTTTCCTGGCATCAAGGGAAATTCGTCTGTTTATAAATTTGTCAGTTTAGCTTTATAAAACTGAGCAAAACAGTTCCTGAGATGGTTGCTATACTCAGAAATAAAGCCTCACAACTGGTCCAGTGAGCGATGATAATGTTACTATATTTAAATTGATAGTTGGATGGTAAAAAGATCACTAAAAAAAATAAAGATTTTATAATCCACTCAAGCCTTCAAGATAAAGTTGTTGCCAGACGTAAAAACATTACAGACTCCCTGGTAGCATTTATTATGCATAATATAAACGTCATATGGGTACATGTCTCTTGGCCATAACATCTGAAGGCTAAGTTTACATAATTTTTCCACCCAGTTTATTTCAGAGCTGATTTGATTTGGAGAAAGCTTGACAGTAATTTCATTTAAGGTCGTCTAGGGTCAACTCAGTACCGGAGGCCTCTTTGGGAGCAGGCATTATTTTTGAGGTCAGCAGGCCAAGACACCCCACAGCAGGGCTGTGTGATGGGCCTGCCTTTCCCTTTCTGAATCGTGCACGCCCAGAACAGGCATCATTTTGTTTTGCTCTGAACGGACTGCTGAGTCCGATTTTCCTTTAGAGCTCTTGTTACTGGGTGAATGACGGTCCACTTGAAAATCTCAGCTTGCAGGTGCCAAAGTTACTGTCTCGTATGGGAATGCCTGACAGGAAACTATGAGAAATGAAAACTCGGAGAGGATACGTGCTGTTAGGAGCTTTTAAAGTTGTTTGCGAAACACCACTTGTTTCTGGAACGTTCACCCTTTATTAAATGTAATGACTTGCTTTCATAATTTTTAGGGGACGGTTACATTCTCAGCAACAGTGGAAGCAAATTAATTTGAACACTCTAAGCAGCATAGCGCAAAAGCTTTTACTGAAAATCCACTTTTTGCTGGGGGCGGGGGGCAGTACTCTCTTACTAGAAAGACTTTAGTGAGCATACCACATATTACACTTTCACGTGGAAATTTCTACAATAGGCCCGGTTAGTAGACAGGACTAGTGTGATGTAGGAGAACCGTTAAGTGCTTACTGAGAGAGTAAATGAACTAGAGAGGGCACAGTAGATCTGTGTGAGACCATTGCAGTAGGTCAGACAGTGGGGAAGAGCGAAGCCAGATGTCTTACAAATAGTTTCTATGTGTTGAACAAATACTAGTATTGTTAGAATTCCTGAAACCTTGGTATAAAAGGCAAACCAACCCCAAAGATGAGCTGTGTTTTTCTCCATTTTTCCTAAGCCTTGTCTAAAAGTACATTTGAATTTTGCATGCTTATAACCTTAAATTAACTCTAGGCTTTATTTATTTTTTCCAACATTGTATTGTAAATCTGTATTTCAGATTTCACTGTGGTCTTCATAGTTCACATTTATGTAACAGCTTGGCATCTGCCATCAGGTTGAACGACTGTGATTTTTTTTTTTTTAACCATTCCCGTATAGTTAGTTATATCTGTTTGTGTTTTTTAAAATACTGCAAAGTTGCAAAATGTAATTTTGAGATGACCTACAATATCATCAAGCCACAGTACTTTCTAAGAACAATCAAGAATTTGGTATTATGGGGAACCTGGGTGGTTCAGTCAGTTGAACATTAGACTTCAGCTCAGGTCACGATCTCATGGTTCATGAGTTTGAGCCCCGCATTGGGCTGTCTGCACAGAGCCTGCTTCAGATCCTCAGTCCCCTTCTCTTTACCCCTCACCCTGCGCATGAGCATGCGTGCACGCTGTCAAAAATAAACATGGAAAAAAGTTTTTTAAAGAATTGGGTATTATTAGTTTGATATGTTCTTGTTTAATGTTTGGTACTAGATAACAGAGGAACTGCTTTTTTTTTTTTTTAAAAGTAAAAGAATATCCCCTATTTACTTAAAAAAATTTTTTTTATTTTGAGAGTGGCGAGGGGCAGAGAGAGGTGGAGACGGAATTTTTGGGCTCCACACTGAACGTGGTCGTGGAGCCTGATCTCAAAAACCGTGAGATCGTGACCTGAGTCGAAATCAAGAGTCAGACACTTTTTGCACTGAGCCACCCAGGCGCCCCTCTCCCATCAACCTTTCCAGAATGAGTTCATAAAACTTAGGAAATAGTCATCTTGTATGTTCTTGGCCATTTTTATCTTTCCAGTGGATATGCAGCTACAAGAGAAAATGTGTTTGTATCTATTTAGATCAGCTTACCATGTGATCGTAGGGCTGGAAAGGCAATGAGCGGTCTCCGGCAGGAGTTTTGCGTATAGGTGTCAGTGCCCTCTTCCCAGGGACCGTTCTTAAAAGTGTCTTTCATTTCCTCCTAGAAAACAAACCTTAAGCAGATGGACAATCCCATGCCCTTAATGGTGACAGCACAGGATCCTTCAGGTGTGCCCGCTGCCCAGGATACAGACAGCCAGTGTCTCTGCTGTGCCTCAGCCCCCAGGGACGGCCAGCAGCGCCCTCTTCCCGAAGACACCGCAAGCTCTCCGTGCTGCCCAGGGAGCACTGCCGGGGGGATTGCAAGTTCCTGCGATTTGTCAGGTGTGGCTGAGGAGGAGCACACAGACTGTTCCTGCGGGAGGAGAACTGCAGGCGTGGAGAGAAAAGGGGAAGAGGTGGAGGCAGCACGTGCTGCGGACTGCGGAGCCGCATCTGGGCCCAGCCACTGCCTGCAGAGTGTGCCTCATTGCGGAGGAAACGGCGCAGGGGGCGTCCCCTGCTGTGGACTCAGAAACGGAGAAACTGGAACAGAATCTGCCGCACTGGCCGCGGACCAGGAGTCTCCAGGCGCTGGAGACCACGTCCCGCAGGGAGACGTGGCCATGCAGCCGGGCACCGCTGCCATTCGACATCTGTCTGGAGGGGAGCTTGCAGTCGGCGTCCCAGCGACTGCTGGGGACCCAAAATGTGATCTCGGGAACACAGACACCCCCACCCAGAAGAACGTGCTCGAAGCTGGGGGGAGCACGGACGAAGAGGTTGCCAGCTCTGGTGTCAGCACGGCTGGAGCCTGTGATGGAAGAGGCCCGAGGAAGCCTGCAGGTGAAGCCGGCGCTCCTCACGGCGTCCCTGCCACTGCTTCCCTGGAGGCTTCCAGACCTGTCGAGTGTTCACCTGCAGGCAGTAACGGAGAAGCCTCCACCGTCAAAACTGCAGAGACTGAAACTTCGCCAGGTTGTGAGGGGGGCGCTGGGGTTCCACCAAATCCGAGCCCCCCGGTACTTGCGGCTGCAGCGGAAGACACGCCTGCCAATGGGTTTGAGCCCTGTGCTCCCTGGGCAGGCACAAGTGTGCCAGCATCGCCCTCTGGCCTAACTTTGCTTGGGCCCCAAAAAGACACGGCAGACCAGGAGGCAGAAACGGATTCACCGCCCATCCAAAGCCCAAACAGCGAATCACCCCTCTGTCCCCCTGCTGGAGGTGGCAAGCCGTGTGCTGTCTCCACGCGGCAGCAGGACATGGTGACTTCTGGTGGTGTGTTGACCGCAGAACGCTGTGATGACATAGTTACCCGGCCTGAAAGCAGCCCCCCAGGACTGCCCCCCATGCAGCATCCACCCCCTGCCGCCTGCCGTGAAGGTCCACGGGCTGGCCCGGCCGCCCCCGGCCCCGTGCGAGATACCCAGGAACATGTGGCATTTTGTCGTCTTGAAGTTTCGGATATGAAGGGCCAAGGAGAAGGTTTGAAATTAGAAACCAACTCAACAGATACGCTCGGGGTGCGTCCGCACGCTGCTGCCCTCGGAGCCGAGAAGGAGCTGGTGCCGGACCAGGCAGTGACATCAGACAGGGCTTTTTCTCTGGCAGGCGGTTCAGGCAGTGAATCAGTAACCAGAGATGACGCGCTTTCTCTTGTCCCCTCCCAGAAAGAAAAGGGAACAGCAGCTCCTGGCCTGCACACGGCTCCAGACGGTAGAGATGGCCTGGGCGGAGATGCGAACGAGCCCCTAGAAGACGGCGCCGCAGGCCTGCCCGTGCCCTCCGCCGCTCCTCAGCTTCAGCCCAGCATGGGCAATACCAGTCCCACGGCACTTGGCGACGAACAAGGGGGACCCTGCCTCGCAGCAGCCCCCGAAGTTCCGAATCTCGAGGGCGGCGCGGACTCTTCTCTGCTGCCTGCGGGGAAGGCCACCGTGGCCTCCAGTTCCATTTTGACTGAAGAAGGGAAAAATCTGGTGCTTCCAGAAAGCTCTGAAGCTCAGGGACAGGGTGGCAGGGATAAAGCGGTGACTTGTTCCCCTGTTAAGGAAGACACGCTTTCCTTGGGAACGTTTCAGGAAGAGCGGAGAACACCACCTCCCGGACAGGAGGCGCAGGAACTCCGTGGAGAGCCCGGCTCCGCTGGCTGTGCCGAGGACAGAGCCCTGGAGCACGGCAACACGCTGGACACGCCCTCGGCCTGCCTTGATGCAGAAACTCAGCAAAACAAGGAAGTGGCCCCACCGGTCTCGCCACCGACTGAAGGTGGGGCTGCACAGAGCCTGGTGCCGCCGGGAGCCGGGCTGGCTGCAGCCCCACGCCAGGAAGCCCTGGGTGCAGAGCAGGGCAGCTCGGCTCCCTCGCCAGGGCTCTTACCAGATGGGGCTGAGGTGCAGCCTTGCAGTCGAGCTTTTGCTCTGGATGCTGGAGTGCAAAACCTTAACTCCCAGGGAATAAACCCTGCTTGTGAGGTGAACGGAAAGGCGGCGTTGGATGTCGCCGTGGCTAACGCTTTACCGGGCACCGTTGGGGCCAGGAGACAGGCCGCATCACACAACACACGAGACCTCCCGCTTCCAAAAGCCTCTTTGAGCCAGGAGGAGAATATGATCCTGGGGTCGCCAGGAGCTTTACCAGACAGAGGAGTGACTGACCCACAGGGCGCTGCGACTCCAGAGTGGCTCCCTCTCGGTTGGAAGGAAGCGGACCGCGGCAGCAGCTTGGGCAGCTCCGGGGAGGCACCGGTGGACACCCAGGCACATCACATCCTACGGCAGCCTGTTGCCACAGAGGTCCCCCTGGAGGCCGGGCTCCCACGCGCTGGTGACCAGGCCCCAGGCGGGGAAAGGAGCGCTGCGCATCTGCCCGACAGCGCCGACTCCATCGAGGAGGCCGCGAGTCGCATTGTGGAGGCCGTCCTAGATCAAGTCAAGGCCTCGGGAGCACTCCTCACTGGGCGGGGGACCAGTCACATGTCACTGTCCAGTCCTCCGGAGTCAGGCCCGGTGACCGAGCGGCCAGTGAGTGCTTCTGCAGGGAACGCGATCGCTTTTGTGCCTGGGCAGACCCCACAAATGGGCGGTGTTCGTGAAGAAGCCCCTGGCAGCCTCGCAGGGTGTTGGGCTGAAAGCGGGGAGCTGGAGAAGATGAATCTGCCTGCTGACGGACCTGAGCCGGCAACAGGTAAGCAGAGCAGAATACGAAAGTCCCAGCTTGTGGAACAGATTCCCTGAAGAGTCTCTGAGACGTGCTGGCAGAAAGTGGGCGTCTCTGTGGTTTTAGAAGCGTCTTTCATTCATTGGGTACATTGCCAGGTTCACAGCAACCGCCCCCCCCCCCCCCCCCCCCTCCCGCCCCCTCCCGCCCCTGCCCGCCGTCAGGACAGGCACGTCAGCACGGGGTTGGACAGATTTTGCTTCCTGTATTGCAGACTCCTGGCTTGTTTGATTAAGCCTGTCACACCAGGGCAGTGGGAGTTTTGTTCACCGAGAAAATTGTCTAGCGTGCAGGTGCTTTGCAACGATAAAGGAATTTAGCAGATGTTTTTGTCCATGTGGCTTAGTCCTTTTCTCTAGAACTGTGAAAAAGCAGTGCTGCAAAAACGTGTTTTGCTTACAAGCCCGGAGCACTTTTCTTCCCCTGTCGTCCTGGTCCGTGTCCTGAGCAAATAGAGTCAGGGTGGTTTCGTGAAACAGCTCTAAGTGTCGTTCTGTGCGCGTGACCCCACGTCCAAAATGGTGGCATTAGGTCATTGGGGAGGGGTGGGGGAGGGGAGCGGAGAGAACGCCCTCCCTTTCCTGCCCGCGGAGCCGACTTCCAGCTCCATTGCCTCTTGCTCTCGGGCAGCAGTCTGGGAGTGCAGGCCCCCGCGCAGCGCAGGGCATGGGATGCAGGATGTCCGCCCGAGTGCGCTGAGCCGCCGTCACAGGGCACACGTCGTGTCTGCTTATCTGGGTGAAGCAGCTGTTCCGAGCAGATTGCTCGCACAGCAGCCTGTCCCATCTGTGGGTAACCATGTCCAGAGAGAGCAGACAGAAACCGCTGTTGCTCAGTGGAAATAAATGACGTGAATAAAACTTCTTGGGGGTTGAGGCTGAAGCCGAAACCAGAGTCCAACGTGGTGCAGCCGTTAAAGGTCGGTTCGATTCGCACTTTGATGCCACCACCTGTTTCCAGGTGTGGACCGAGGACCCACCTCCATGCTCGCCCCCAGGCTGCAGAGGTAAGAAGGAGCCTGATTTGTTTTTGTGGTTTGTTTTTGCTGTTTTTTCCAATTTTTGAAAATCAGGTTAAGTGTGGTAGGTGTTAAGAGGGTGGGGGTGGGGTGTGTAGAGAAACAAACAGACACAACGAGGTTGCTTAGGAAAGAGAGTAACCTCAACCCCGTGGGCATTCTCCCCGATGAGGGGTCTTTAACCATTTATAATCTTTTCTCCCCCCGTGGAAGGCTTTAAGAAACCCGAAGTAGTGTGTTTTTGGTGAGGTGAGGTTTTTAGTTCTATTCATGTTTTGGATTGTCAGTGATAGAAATTTGTTGGCCGCTGGCTCAGAGCTTAAATGAAAAGGTCTCTAATTTTTAAAATAAGATACAACAACAAGTCTATTTTGGGGGCCCTGGCAGGTTGACATTTCAGAAGAATAGGGAGTGGCTGTAAGCTGATGCCGGGCTGTGTTCTCTTCATTCGGGCGCTATGTCTTTGGCCACACGGGCTGGAATTATTTGTTTTTCTGGCTCAGCAGTCAGAATTTAACCCAAGCAACTGCAAATTATGTGAAGTTTGTGTCTGTAACACCCAGAGAGAAGAGGTAGAAACCAGGGGAAATTTCAGACTTTGATTTTCGGTGGTACGTAGCAGTGGTATAGACGCTAAGAGATGAGTTTTAAGATTTTGAGGTTTCAGGAAGGAAAATGAGCTGAAGTTTCAGCAGTGTGTCTGCGTTTAGAGTTGGTTGTTATGTGTGGGCGAGTTGCTTGTTCTGCTCCCAGGAGGAGTCATATGTGTTCCAGGCTCATGATCTTATATTGCAGAGTAGCCGGTCATGAAGAAGTAAGTGCTTTCTTTGGGGGCGGGCGGGGGTGGGGGGGTGGGGCGGGGAATGCCAGGATCAGGGAAAGTCCCTGGTCACATTGCCCTGGAGACAAAGCACCTGAGTGTGATCTCAGCCAAAGGGTATTTTCTGGGAAGTTTACATTCCTGGATTTACACATACTCTTTTATGAGTGAAGAGACTTTGGTTCAACTGTTGATTTGGAACAAGCCACATGGCTTTGGCCTCTGTTTTTATATGCTGCTGCAGATAAAGCCAAATAGAAATTAAGATGAGAAAACACGAAAGTTTTGGTTAGAGACAGGGGATGTGGCCCCTCACCCGAGTGCATTGATCACAGTGGTTTGGGAAGTTAGTTGTACTTGACTGAGCCAGGCCAGGCCTGTAGAAATTCCCAGCACCCCTGTGTCTCAGTAATCACTGTTCACCGTTGTGATTGGTCGCTGCTTGCCAAGGTCCATATTTTTGCTAGACGGGTATAGGATAGTAAGGTTGTGTCAAAAATTATACCCCCCAAATAAATAAAAGTCATCAACCACCAGAAGAAAAAATGACTACTTACTTAGAAATGTTTTGATTAGGGAGTCCTTCTTGAGGGGATTGCCTACTCCAATTCTTTTCACTTTATTTACATTTTCTCAAATGTAAGGTAGAGTTTGATTCTTTGGGCCAGGAAACTTGTTTTTGCCCACTTTTAAATTGCTAGTAAGATCGTATAATTATAAACGGGGGCAAAGGAAGAAGAATTTATAAATGTTCATTAATAGGAATGTCACATTCCTAAATCTGAAGTAGATCTTTGGGCACGTCATAATGTGTATTAGAATAAAATCTTAGTAGAATTTATTCTTTGGTGAAAGAAACTCTTCTGCCCTTTGATGTAGGGAACGTTTTTTTTTTTTTTTCCGCCGAAGCAGTTGCATGACTAGATGAAAACCAGCCACAGAAAAATTTCCACATGAAATTGAGGTGATAGTTCTATTTTTATCTGTATTGTCAAGGTGAATTTTTACCCTTCACTTAACAATGTCAAAGCATGAATTTGCCTCAGACGTTCATTTTATCACTTCCTTCCTGTATTTGCTTGACCATGTGGCGGTCAGGTAACAAAAACCATGACAGCTTGGTCTGGTGAGCATAATTCTAAAGAAAACGTATAAAAACATTTTCTTTAAAAAAAGGAATTCCAGGGCTCCTGGAGGCTCGGGTGGTTGAGCGCCTGACTCCTGGTTTCAGCTCAGGTCATGGGCCCCGCGTCGGGCTCCGTGCTGAGCATGGAGCCTGCTTGGGATTCTCTCTCTGTCCCTCTCTCCCCCTCTCCCTCACACTCTCAAAAATAAAATAAAACTTGGGGCGCCTGGGTGGCTCAGTCGGTTGGGCGTCCGACTTCAGCTCAGGTCACGATCGCGCGGTCTGTGAGTTCGAGCCCCACGTCGGGCTCTGGGCTGATGGCTCAGAGCCTGGAGCCTGCTTCCGATTCTATGTCTCCCTCTCTCTCTCTGCCCCTCCCCCGTTCATGCTCTGTCTCTCTCTGTCTCAAAAATAAATAAACGTTAAAAAAAATTTTTTTTTTAAAAATAAATAAAATTAAATTAAAAAGGAAAAAAAAAAAAGGAATTCGTTGGGGGCACTCTGGCTGGTTTAGTGGAGCATGCAACTCTTGATCTCAGTGTCATGAGTTCAAGCCCCACGTTGGGTGTAGAGATTACTTAAAAATAAAAATCTTAAAAAAAAAAAAAAAAAAAGGTGGCGGGGAGAGAGAATTCCTTGTTTATGATTATGTTTTGGTTTAGGGAGAAATAAAATTAAAACAAAATGTGATTTGCCAGAACACTTCAGTCTTGTCCCTTGCAGTGATGGATAGATGAGAGTGTGCAAGTATGTTTTTAAAGAAAGTCAGACCCTTCTTAAGGGCTTTATCTCATTCCCAGCAGGTCTTTCCTCTTTGTGCTGTGCAAACATAAACATCTCTGGTCTCTTTGATGGTGATCAAGATGGACTACCTGGCTGTAGCTATTAATCTGTTTCCTTGAAGCTTGCGAATGTTCTTTTCCACATGCAGTCAGTACATACTCGAGATCTGTGAGGAAAAGCCCATAGTGAAAATGGAAGTTGAGTAGACGTCGAACTGGATGTCGCCTTAGCTGCAAACCCCTACAGAGGACAGGGGAAAACCGAACAACCCTGTGATAAAGGACTAGCTCAGCACGGGGTCCGAAATGACACCAGCTCCACTTGAATACTTCCCTGTGTAACGCAAAAGCAAACAAAACACGTGAAGCCTGCAGCGAGTTGTGTAAACAGTAAGACAACGGGGTTTGATTTTTCAGATGCGCTTTGTAACCCCCTTCCTCTCTTCAGAAATGCCAGACCTGAAAGCTGCCGACGAAGTGGATTTTCGGAGTAATGGGAGGACGGGCGTGGCCTCTGCAGAGGTGGCCGTGGGAGATGTGGCCACCACAGCAGAGATGAAACCAGGCCTAAAGACCCAGGCGGTAAGTGGCATTAAGTCTGTGTAAGCACAAAATGTGTTTAGCTTTGTCTGTTGTGTCTGATTTATAGCCTTTTGTTTGTTTGGGCAACGTTTGTATTTTTTTAAACAACGGTATTTCCCCCTTTTCTCTTGTTCCATCACGTATAAATGTGGGTGTGTTGCTGCAGTTCAGCTTTCGTAGACCGTGGGCGCCGCACCGCGTAGCTGTGGGGAGTGGGCCCTTCTCCGTGGGTCCCTTGGCGATGGTAACGAACAAGATTTTCCCTGAGCACAGGACTTTGGCTTCTCATCACGTTGAACATGTCACAAAATGAGAATTCCCACAGAACGGGCTCTCGTAACCCTTCTTAAACCTGATGTTTCTTTCTTGGTACAGAAAACTGAGAGCAAAAATGAGATTTTAACTTCCAGTTCTCTAGTAGCTGTCTAAAATGTGTAGCAGGTCATTTTTAGCGACCAAAAAAATAAATCGGTTCAGTAGTTTTTTTCATAGCAGCTTCATTGAGTTATAATTCCCGTACCATAAAATCCACCCGCACAGGTACACGGCTTCGTCGTTTTCAGTATGTTTCAGAGCCGTGCAGCGGTGACCACGGTCCGCGGTAGCGGCCCAGCACCACCAGCCCGTCCCGCCCCACCCTCCGGGGGTCCCTCATCTCCCGCCTGTTGCTGTGCGTCTGCCCATTCTAGAACCTCACGTACGTGGAATAACATGGAACGCTGAGCTCTTTTGACAGCTGGCTTCTCTGACTCAGCTTCCTGTTTCAAGGTTGAACCGTGTTGTAACATCGATTAGTATTTTGTTTCTTCTCCTTGCCAACTCCCACTCCATCCTCTGGATGTTCCACATCTTGTGCTTGTCTCCACTTCTCGGCTGTCGTGGATGATACTGCCGGGAACATTTGTGTACGAGTTTGTGTGGATGTATGTTTTTATGTGCCCAGTAGTGGATTTGCTGCATCACTGGTAATTCGATGTTTAATATTCAGTGAGTGTTCAGAAATGTTTTTCTTCAGGGTCTTGAGCTTCTTTCTGTTTTTGTTTAAAGCTATTAACTTAAAACGAGGGAACAAACCTGTTGAGAGAAACTGCGCTCTAAACCTTAGAGTCCCTACTGGTTAATTAATTTTTTTGTAATGTTTGTTTATTTTTTGAGAGAGAGAGAGAAAGAGCACGAGTGGTGGAGGGGCAGAGAGAGAGGGAGACACAGAATCTGAAGCAGGCCCCGGGCTGTGAGGTGTCTGCACAGATCCCGACGTGGGGCTTGAACTCACTGACCGAGATCATGACCTGAGCCACGTTACTGGACTAAATCATATTTCCCCTGAGAAAATCCATCATCTTTGTCTAGACGTGACAGTCCCCGTCTCTGCTCTTCACAGAGTAGACTCTAAGTGGTGTTTTTCCTTAGAGTTACCCCAGCAGGTAAACAGCACACTGTACCCTCCCAGACTATTTCAAGTGTATGAGCCGTGATAAACAAGCTTCATTTTATTGGAGTACAGGGGTAGGGAGGTGCGGACTGTTCTAGCCCACTCCCTTTTACAGATAATATTCGTGACTAATGCCTGGGCGGCTGCTTGTAGAGCAGGCATTATTCAGACCGATGCTGCTCTTGCCCCTAGGGAAAGAAGAGAGAACACACCCTGCATGGGTACACGTGTGTCTTTGTTTCCAGACAGAAGCCCCTAAAACAGGGAAGGAACAAACTCACATCCTTGAATTCAAATGCCCGTCTCTCGGTCTTCCGTGTTAACACAGTAGTGACGACCGTCATGGAAGACAGCTTGCCGCTCGCCCACACTCTGCCCTCCCGTGTGGCTGGCTCTGTCCTCGTTGTATCTTGTCTGTTAGAAAGGAGGAAACAAAACGTTCCTTTTTTTTTTTTTTTTTTTAACTTCCTCCTCCCGTCCTTCTCGCCTCCCGTCCTTCTCGCCTCCCGTCCTTCTC